>NW_028181451.1:0-210000 GCF_964211825.1 Aythya ferina
AACGGAGACCCCAAAACACGTCAAAAACAACACAAAAAGTCCAGGATCATCCCCCCCCCCAAAAAAAAAAAAAAAAAACTGAGTACCATATATCCACCCCAAAACCACCCTAAACCTACCTGATGTTCTACAAAACCCACAATTTACACTTTTCCACCATGATGACCAACGAGAACCCAACAAAACCCAACAGAGACCCCAAAAACCTTAAAAAACACCCCAAACAAAAATGGCATCACCCCCAAAACTGGAAGAAAATCCCCCAAAACCATAGATCCACACCAAAACCACCCTACACCTACCTGATATTCTACAAAACCCACAATTTACCCTTTTCCAACACGATGAACAACGAGAACCCAACAAAACCCAACAGAGACCCCAAAAAACGTCAAAAACACCCCAAACAAGAATGGCATCACCCCCAAAACTGGAAGAAAATACGCCAAAACCATAGATCCACCCCAAAACCACCCTAAACCTACCTGATGTTCTCCAAAACCCACAATTTACCCTTTTCCAACACGATGACCAACGAGAACCCAACAAAACCCAACAGAGACCCCAAAAAACGTCAAAAACACCCCAAACAAGAACGGCATCACCCCCAAAACTCGAAGAAAATACGCCAAAACCATAGATCCACCCCAAAACCACCCGAAACCTACCTGATCTTCTCCAAAAACCACAATCCACTCCTATTTAACATAATGACAAACAAGAACACAACAAAACCTAATGCAGACTCCAAAACACGTCAAAAACACCCCAACAAATATCGGCATCACCCCCAAAACTGGAAGAAAATACGCCAAAACCATAGATCCACCCCAAAACCACCCGAAACCTACCTGATCTTCTCCAAAACCCACAATCCACTCCTATTTAACATAATGACAAACAAGAACACAACAAAACCTAATGGAGACCCCAAAACACGTCAAAAACACCCCAACAAATATCGGCATCACCCCCAAAACTGGAAGAAAATCCGCCAAAACCATAGATCCACCCCAAAACCACCCGAAACCTACCTGATGTTCTCCAAAACCCACAATTTATCCTTTTCCAAAATGATGACCAACGAGAACCCAACAAAACCCAACGGAGACCCCAAAACACGTTAAAAACACCCCAAAAAAGAACGGCATCACCCCCAAAACTGGAAGAAAACCCCAAATACCATAGATCCACCCCAAGGACACCCTAAACCTACCTGATGTTCTCCTAATCCCAAAGCACACTCCCAACCAACATAAAACGCATTAGGAACTCATCGAAACGCAACGGAAACCCCAAAACACTTCAAAATCACACGAAGAAAGGAGAGGATCACTCTCCAAAATAGAAGAAAACCCCAAATACCATGAATCCACGCGAAAAGTCCCCCTAAACCTACCTGAAGTTCTCCAAAACCCACAATTTACCCTTTTACAACACGATGACCATGGAAAACCAAATGAAACACAACGGAGACCCCAAAACACGTCAAAAACAACACAAAAAGTCCACGATCATCCCCCCCCCCTCAAAAAAAAAAAAAAAACTGAGTACCATATATCCACCCCAAAACCACCCTAAACCTACCTGATGTTCTACAAAACCCACAATTTACACTTTTCCACCATGATGACCAACGAGAACCCAACAAAACCAAACAGAGACCCCAAAAACCTTAAAAAACACCCCAAACAAAAATGGCATCACCCCCAAAACTGGAAGAAAATCCCCCAAAACCATAGATCCACCCCAAAACCACCCTACACCTACCTGATGTTCTCCAAAACCCACAATTTACCCTTTTCCAACACGATGACCAACGAGACCCAACAAAACCCAACAGAGACCCCAAAAAACGTCAAAAACACCCCAAACAAGAATGGCATCACCCCCAAAACTGGAAGAAAATACGCCAAAACCATAGATCCACCCCAAAACCACCCGAAACCTACCTGATGTTCTCCAAAAACCACAATTTACACTTTTCGAACACGATGACCAAAGAGAACCCAACAAAACCCAACAGAGACCCCAAAAAACGTCAAAAACACCCAAAACAAGAACGGCATCACCCCCAAAACTGGAAGAAAATACGCCAAAACCATAGATCCACCCCAAAACCACCCGAAACCTACCTGATCTTCTCCAAAACCCACAATCCACTCCTATTTAACATAATGACAAACAAGAACACAACAAAACCTAATGCAGACTCCAAAACACGTCAAAAACACCCCAACAAATATCGGCATCACCCCCAAAACTGGAAGAAAATACGCCAAAACCATAGATCCACCCCAAAACCACCCTAAACCTACCTGATGTTCTCCAAAACCCACAATCCACTCCTATTTAACATAATGACAAACAAGAACACAACAAAACCTAATGGAGACCCCAAAACACGTCAAAAACACCCCAAAAAATATCGGCATCACCCCCAAAACTGGAAGAAAATACGCCAAAACCATAGATCCACCCCAAAACCACCCGAAACCTACCTGATGTTCTCCAAAACCCACAATTTACCCTTTTCCAACACGATGACCAACGAGAACCCAACAAAACCCAACAGAGACCCCAAAAAACGTCAAAAACACCCCCAAAAATATCGGCATCACCCCCAAAACTGGAAGAAAATCCGCCAAAACCATAGATCCACCCCAAAACCACCCGAAACCTACCTGATCTTCTCCAAAAACCACAATCCACACCTATTTAACATAATGACCAACAAGAACCCAACAAAACCTAATGGAGACCCAAAACACGTCAAAAACACCCCAAAAAATATCGGCATCACCCCCCAAAACTGGAAGAAAACCCCAAATACCATAGATCCACCCCAAGGACACCCTAAACCTACCTGATGTTCTCCTAATCCCAAAGCACACTCCCAACCAACATAAAACGCATTAGGAACTCAACGAAACGCAACGGAAACACCAAAACACTTCAAAATCACACGAAGAAAGGAGAGGATCACTCTCCAAAATAGAAGAAAACCCCAAATACCATGAATCCACGCGAAAAGTCCCCCTAAACCTACCTGAAGTTCTCCAAAACCCACAATTTACACTTTTACAACACGATGACCATGGAAAACCAAATGAAACAAAACGGAGACCCCAAAACACGTCAAAAACAACACAAAAAGTCCACGATCATCCCCCCCCCCCCCCCCAAAAAAAAAAAAAAAAACTGAGTACCATATATCCACCCCAAAACCACCCTAAACCTACCTGATTTTCTAAAAAACCCACAATTTACACTTTTCCACCATGATGACCAACGAGAACCCAACAAAACCAAACAGAGACCCCAAAAACCTTAAAAAACACCCCAAACAAAAATGGCATCACCCCCAAAACTGGAAGAAAATACGCCAAAACCATAGATCCACCCCAAAACCACCCGAAACCTACCTGATGTTCTCCAAAACCCACAATTTACACTTTTCCAACACGATGACCAACGAGAACCCAACAAAACCCAACAGAGACCCCAAAAAACGTCAAAAACACCCCAAACAAGAATGGCATCACCCCCAAAACTCGAAGAAAATACGCCAAAACCATAGATCCACCCCAAAACCACCCGAAACCTACCTGATGTTCTCCAAAACCCACAATTTACCCTTTTCCAACACGATGACCAACGAGAACCCAACAAAACCCAACAGAGACCCCAAAAAACGTCAAAAACACCCCAAACAAGAACGGCATCACCCCCAAAACTCGAAGAAAATACGCCAAAACCATAGATCCACCCCAAAACCACCCGAAACCTACCTGATCTTCTCCAAAACCCACAATCCACTCCTATTTAACATAATGACAAACAAGAACACAACAAAACCTAATGCAGACTCCAAAACACGTCAAAAACACCCCAACAAATATCGGCATCACCCCCAAAACTGGAAGAAAATACGCCAAAACCATAGATCCACCCCAAAACCACCCGAAACCTACCTGATCTTCTCCAAAACCCACAATCCACTCCTATTTAACATAATGACAAACAAGAACACAACAAAACCTAATGGAGACCCCAAAACACGTCAAAAACACCCCAACAAATATCGGCATCACCCCCAAAACTGGAAGAAAATCCGCCAAAACCATAGATCCACCCCAAAACCACCCGAAACCTACCTGATGTTCTCCAAAACCCACAATTTATCCTTTTCCAAAATGATGACCAACGAGAACCCAACAAAACCCAACGGAGACCCCAAAACACGTTAAAAACACCCCAAAAAAGAACGGCATCACCCCCAAAACTGGAAGAAAACCCCAAATACCATAGATCCACCCCAAGGACACCCTAAACCTACCTGATGTTCTCCTAATCCCAAAGCACACTCCCAACCAACATAAAACGCATTAGGAACTCATCGAAACGCAACGGAAACCCCAAAACACTTCAAAATCACACGAAGAAAGGAGAGGATCACTCTCCAAAATAGAAGAAAACCCCAAATACCATGAATCCACGCGAAAAGTCCCCCTAAACCTACCTGAAGTTCTCCAAAACCCACAATTTACCCTTTTACAACACGATGACCATGGAAAACCAAATGAAACACAACGGAGACCCCAAAACACGTCAAAAACAACACAAAAAGTCCACGATCATCCCCCCCCCCCAAAAAAAAAAAAAAAAAAAAATGAGTACCATATATCCACCCCAAAACCACCCTAAACCTACCTGATGTTCTACAAAACCCACAATTTACACTTTTCCACCATGATGACCAACGAGAACCCAACAAAACCAAACAGAGACCCCAAAAACCTTAAAAAACACCCCAAACAAAAATGGCATCACCCCCAAAACTGGAAGAAAATCCCCCAAAACCATAGATCCACCCCAAAACCACCCTACACCTACCTGATGTTCTCCAAAACCCACAATTTACCCTTTTCCAACACGATGAACAACGAGAACCCAACAAAACCCAACAGAGACCCCAAAAAACGTCAAAAACACCCCAAACAAGAACGGCATCACCCCCAAAACTCGAAGAAAATACGCCAAAACCATAGATCCACCCCAAAACCACCCGAAACCTACCTGATCTTCTCCAAAAACCACAATCCACTCCTATTTAACATAATGACAAACAAGAACACAACAAAACCTAATGCAGACTCCAAAACACGTCAAAAACACCCCAACAAATATCGGCATCACCCCCAAAACTGGAAGAAAATACGCCAAAACCATAGATCCACCCCAAAACCACCCGAAACCTACCTGATCTTCTCCAAAACCCACAATCCACTCCTATTTAACATAATGACAAACAAGAACACAACAAAACCTAATGGAGACCCCAAAACACGTCAAAAACACCCCAACAAATATCGGCATCACCCCCAAAACTGGAAGAAAATCCGCCAAAACCATAGATCCACCCCAAAACCACCCGAAACCTACCTGATGTTCTCCAAAACCCACAATTTATCCTTTTCCAAAATGATGACCAACGAGAACCCAACAAAACCCAACGGAGACCCCAAAACACGTTAAAAACACCCCAAAAAAGAACGGCATCACCCCCAAAACTGGAAGAAAACCCCAAATACCATAGATCCACCCCAAGGACACCCTAAACCTACCTGATGTTCTCCTAATCCCAAAGCACACTCCCAACCAACATAAAACGCATTAGGAACTCATCGAAACGCAACGGAAACCCCAAAACACTTCAAAATCACACGAAGAAAGGAGAGGATCACTCTCCAAAATAGAAGAAAACCCCAAATACCATGAATCCACGCGAAAAGTCCCCCTAAACCTACCTGAAGTTCTCCAAAACCCACAATTTACCCTTTTACAACACGATGACCATGGAAAACCAAATGAAACACAACGGAGACCCCAAAACACGTCAAAAACAACACAAAAAGTCCAGGATCATCCCCCCCCCCCAAAAAAAAAAAAAAAAAACTGAGTACCATATATCCACCCCAAAACCACCCTAAACCTACCTGATGTTCTACAAAACCCACAATTTACACTTTTCCACCATGATGACCAACGAGAACCCAACAAAACCAAACAGAGACCCCAAAAACCTTAAAAAACACCCCAAACAAAAATGGCATCACCCCCAAAACTGGAAGAAAATCCCCCAAAACCATAGATCCACCCCAAAACCACCCTACACCTACCTGATGTTCTCCAAAACCCACAATTTACCCTTTTCCAACACGATGAACAACGAGAACCCAACAAAACCAAACAGAGACCCCAAAAAACGTCAAAAACACCCCAAACAAGAATGGCATCACCCCCAAAACTGGAAGAAAATACGCCAAAACCATAGATCCACCCCAAAACCACCCGAAACCTACCTGATGTTCTCCAAAAACCACAATTTACACTTTTCCAACACGATGACCAACGAGAACCCAACAAAACCCAACAGAGACCCCAAAAAACGTCAAAAACACCCAAAACAAGAACGGCATCACCCCCAAAACTGGAAGAAAATACGCCAAAACCATAGATCCACCCCAAAACCACCCTAAACCTACCTGATCTTCTCCAAAACCCACAATCCACTCCTATTTAACATAATGACAAACAAGAACACAACAAAACCTAATGCAGACTCCAAAACACGTCAAAAACACCCCAACAAATATCGGCATCACCCCCAAAACTGGAAGAAAATACGCCAAAACCATAGATCCACCCCAAAACCACCCTAAACCTACCTGATGTTCTCCAAAACCCACAATCCACTCCTATTTAACATAATGACAAACAAGAACACAACAAAACCTAATGGAGACCCCAAAACACGTCAAAAACACCCCAAAAAATATCGGCATCACCCCCAAAACTGGAAGAAAATACGCCAAAACCATAGATCCACCCCAAAACCACCCTACACCTACCTGATGTTCTCCAAAACCCACAATTTACCCTTTTCCAACACGATGACCAACGAGAACCCAACAAAACCCAACAGAGACCCCAAAAAACGTCAAAAACACCCCAAAAAATATCGGCATCACCCCCAAAACTGGAAGAAAATCCGCCAAAACCATAGATCCACCCCAAAACCACCCGAAACCTACCTGATCTTCTCCAAAAACCACAATCCACACCTATTTAACATAATGACCAACAAGAACCCAACAAAACCTAATGGAGACCCAAAACACGTCAAAAACACCCCAAAAAATATCGGCATCACCCCCAAAACTGGAAGAAAACCCCAAATACCATAGATCCACCCCAAGGACACCCTAAACCTACCTGATGTTCTCCTAATCCCAAAGCACACTCCCAACCAACATAAAACGCATTAGGAACTCAACGAAACGCAACGGAAACACCAAAACACTTCAAAATCACACGAAGAAAGGAGAGGATCACTCTCCAAAATAGAAGAAAACCCCAAATACCATGAATCCACGCGAAAAGTCCCCCTAAACCTACCTGAAGTTCTCCAAAACCCACAATTTACACTTTTACAACACGATGACCATGGAAAACCAAATGAAACAAAACGGAGACCCCAAAACACGTCAAAAACAACACAAAAAGTCCACGATCATCCCCCCCCCCCCCCCAAAAAAAAAAAAAAAAACTGAGTACCATATATCCACCCCAAAACCACCCTAAACCTACCTGATTTTCTAAAAAACCCACAATTTACACTTTTCCACCATGATGACCAACGAGAACCCAACAAAACCAAACAGAGACCCCAAAAACCTTAAAAAACACCCCAAACAAAAATGGCATCACCCCCAAAACTGGAAGAAAATACGCCAAAACCATAGATCCACCCCAAAACCACCCGAAACCTACCTGATGTTCTCCAAAACCCACAATTTACACTTTTCCAACACGATGACCAACGAGAACCCAACAAAACCCAACAGAGACCCCAAAAAACGTCAAAAACACCCCAAACAAGAATGGCATCACCCCCAAAACTGGAAGAAAATACGCCAAAACCATAGATCCACCCCAAAACCACCCGAAACCTACCTGATGTTCTCCAAAACCCACAATTTACCCTTTTCCAACACGATGACCAACGAGAACCCAACAAAACCCAACAGAGACCCCAAAAAACGTCAAAAACACCCCAAACAAGAACGGCATCACCCCCAAAACTCGAAGAAAATACGCCAAAACCATAGATCCACCCCAAAACCACCCGAAACCTACCTGATCTTCTCCAAAAACCACAATCCACTCCTATTTAACATAATGACAAACAAGAACACAACAAAATCTAATGCAGACTCCAAAACACGTCAAAAACACCCCAACAAATATCGGCATCACCCCCAAAACTGGAAGAAAATACGCCAAAACCATAGATCCACCCCAAAACCACCCGAAACCTACCTGATCTTCTCCAAAACCCACAATCCACTCCTATTTAACATAATGACAAACAAGAACACAACAAAACCTAATGGAGACCCCAAAACACGTCAAAAACACCCCAACAAATATCGGCATCACCCCCAAAACTGGAAGAAAATCCGCCAAAACCATAGATCCACCCCAAAACCACCCGAAACCTACCTGATGTTCTCCAAAACCCACAATTTATCCTTTTCCAAAATGATGACCAACGAGAACCCAACAAAACCCAACGGAGACCCCAAAACACGTTAAAAACACCCCAAAAAAGAACGGCATCACCCCCAAAACTGGAAGAAAACCCCAAATACCATAGATCCACCCCAAGGACACCCTAAACCTACCTGATGTTCTCCTAATCCCAAAGCACACTCCCAACCAACATAAAACGCATTAGGAACTCATCGAAACGCAACGGAAACCCCAAAACACTTCAAAATCACACGAAGAAAGGAGAGGATCACTCTCCAAAATAGAAGAAAACCCCAAATACCATGAATCCACGCGAAAAGTCCCCCTAAACCTACCTGAAGTTCTCCAAAACCCACAATTTACCCTTTTACAACACGATGACCATGGAAAACCAAATGAAACACAACGGAGACCCCAAAACACGTCAAAAACAACACAAAAAGTCCAGGATCATCCCCCCCCCCCAAAAAAAAAAAAAAAAAACTGAGTACCATATATCCACCCCAAAACCACCCTAAACCTACCTGATGTTCTACAAAACCCACAATTTACACTTTTCCACCATGATGACCAACGAGAACCCAACAAAACCAAACAGAGACCCCAAAAACCTTAAAAAACACCCCAAACAAAAATGGCATCACCCCCAAAACTGGAAGAAAATCCCCCAAAACCATAGATCCACCCCAAAACCACCCTACACCTACCTGATGTTCTCCAAAACCCACAATTTACCCTTTTCCAACACGATGACCAACGAGAACCCAACAAAACCCAACAGAGACCCCAAAAAACGTCAAAAACACCCCAAACAAGAATGGCATCACCCCCAAAACTCGAAGAAAATACGCCAAAACCATAGATCCACCCCAAAACCACCCGAAACCTACCTGATGTTCTCCAAAAACCACAATTTACACTTTTCCAACACGATGACCAACGAGAACCCAACAAAACCCAACAGAGACCCCAAAAAACGTCAAAAACACCCAAAACAAGAACGGCATCACCCCCAAAACTGGAAGAAAATACGCCAAAACCATAGATCCACCCCAAAACCACCCTAAACCTACCTGATCTTCTCCAAAACCCACAATCCACTCCTATTTAACATAATGACAAACAAGAACACAACAAAACCTAATGCAGACTCCAAAACACGTCAAAAACACCCCAACAAATATCGGCATCACCCCCAAAACTGGAAGAAAATACGCCAAAACCATAGATCCACCCCAAAACCACCCTAAACCTACCTGATGTTCTCCAAAACCCACAATCCACTCCTATTTAACATAATGACAAACAAGAACACAACAAAACCTAATGGAGACCCCAAAACACGTCAAAAACACCCCAAAAAATATCGGCATCACCCCCAAAACTGGAAGAAAATACGCCAAAACCATAGATCCACCCCAAAACCACCCTACACCTACCTGATGTTCTCCAAAACCCACAATTTACCCTTTTCCAACACGATGACCAACGAGAACCCAACAAAACCCAACAGAGACCCAAAAAACGTCAAAAACACCCCAAAAAATATCGGCATCACCCCCAAAACTGGAAGAAAATCCGCCAAAACCATAGATCCACCCCAAAACCACCCGAAACCTACCTGATCTTCTCCAAAAACCACAATCCACACCTATTTAACATAATGACCAACAAGAACCCAACAAAACCTAATGGAGACCCAAAACACGTCAAAAACACCCCAAAAAATATCGGCATCACCCCCAAAACTGGAAGAAAACCCCAAATACCATAGATCCACCCCAAGGACACCCTAAACCTACCTGATGTTCTCCTAATCCCAAAGCACACTCCCAACCAACATAAAACGCATTAGGAACTCAACGAAACGCAACGGAAACACCAAAACACTTCAAAATCACACGAAGAAAGGAGAGGATCACTCTCCAAAATAGAAGAAAACCCCAAATACCATGAATCCACGCGAAAAGTCCCCCTAAACCTACCTGAAGTTCTCCAAAACCCACAATTTACACTTTTACAACACGATGACCATGGAAAACCAAATGAAACAAAACGGAGACCCCAAAACACGTCAAAAACAACACAAAAAGTCCACGATCATCCCCCCCCCCCCCCCAAAAAAAAAAAAAAAAAACTGAGTACCATATATCCACCCCAAAACCACCCTAAACCTACCTGATTTTCTAAAAAACCCACAATTTACACTTTTCCACCATGATGACCAACGAGAACCCAACAAAACCAAACAGAGACCCCAAAAACCTTAAAAAACACCCCAAACAAAAATGGCATCACCCCCAAAACTGGAAGAAAATACGCCAAAACCATAGATCCACCCCAAAACCACCCGAAACCTACCTGATGTTCTCCAAAACCCACAATTTACACTTTTCCAACACGATGACCAACGAGAACCCAACAAAACCCAACAGAGACCCCAAAAAACGTCAAAAACACCCCAAACAAGAATGGCATCACCCCCAAAACTGGAAGAAAATACGCCAAAACCATAGATCCACCCCAAAACCACCCGAAACCTACCTGATGTTCTCCAAAACCCACAATTTACCCTTTTCCAACACGATGACCAACGAGAACCCAACAAAACCCAACAGAGACCCCAAAAAACGTCAAAAACACCCCAAACAAGAACGGCATCACCCCCAAAACTCGAAGAAAATACGCCAAAACCATAGATCCACCCCAAAACCACCCGAAACCTACCTGATCTTCTCCAAAAACCACAATCCACTCCTATTTAACATAATGACAAACAAGAACACAACAAAACCTAATGCAGACTCCAAAACACGTCAAAAACACCCCAACAAATATCGGCATCACCCCCAAAACTGGAAGAAAATCCGCCAAAACCATAGATCCACCCCAAAACCACCCGAAACCTACCTGATGTTCTCCAAAACCCACAATTTATCCTTTTCCAAAATGATGACCAACGAGAACCCAACAAAACCCAACGGAGACCCCAAAACACGTTAAAAACACCCCAAAAAAGAACGGCATCACCCCCAAAACTGGAAGAAAACCCCAAATACCATAGATCCACCCCAAGGACACCCTAAACCTACCTGATGTTCTCCTAATCCCAAAGCACACTCCCAACCAACATAAAACGCATTAGGAACTCATCGAAACGCAACGGAAACCCCAAAACACTTCAAAATCACACGAAGAAAGGAGAGGATCACTCTCCAAAATAGAAGAAAACCCCAAATACCATGAATCCACGCGAAAAGTCCCCCTAAACCTACCTGAAGTTCTCCAAAACCCACAATTTACCCTTTTACAACACGATGACCATGGAAAACCAAATGAAACACAACGGAGACCCCAAAACACGTCAAAAACAACACAAAAAGTCCAGGATCATCCCCCCCCCCCCAAAAAAAAAAAAAAAAAAACTGAGTACCATATATCCACCCCAAAACCACCCTAAACCTACCTGATGTTCTACAAAACCCACAATTTACACTTTTCCACCATGATGACCAACGAGAACCCAACAAAACCAAACAGAGACCCCAAAAACCTTAAAAAACACCCCAAACAAAAATGGCATCACCCCCAAAACTGGAAGAAAATCCCCCAAAACCATAGATCCACCCCAAAACCACCCTACACCTACCTGATGTTCTCCAAAACCCACAATTTACCCTTTTCCAACACGATGACCAACGAGAACCCAACAAAACCCAACAGAGACCCCAAAAAACGTCAAAAACACCCCAAACAAGAATGGCATCACCCCCAAAACTCGAAGAAAATACGCCAAAACCATAGATCCACCCCAAAACCACCCGAAACCTACCTGATGTTCTCCAAAAACCACAATTTACACTTTTCCAACACGATGACCAACGAGAACCCAACAAAACCCAACAGAGACCCCAAAAAACGTCAAAAACACCCCAAACAAGAACGGCATCACCCCCAAAACTGGAAGAAAATACGCCAAAACCATAGATCCACCCCAAAACCACCCTAAACCTACCTGATCTTCTCCAAAACCCACAATCCACTCCTATTTAACATAATGACAAACAAGAACACAACAAAACCTAATGCAGACTCCAAAACACGTCAAAAACACCCCAACAAATATCGGCATCACCCCCAAAACTGGAAGAAAATACGCCAAAACCATAGATCCACCCCAAAACCACCCTAAACCTACCTGATGTTCTCCAAAACCCACAATCCACTCCTATTTAACATAATGACAAACAAGAACACAACAAAACCTAATGGAGACCCCAAAACACGTCAAAAACACCCCAAAAAATATCGGCATCACCCCCAAAACTGGAAGAAAATACGCCAAAACCATAGATCCACCCCAAAACCACCCTACACCTACCTGATGTTCTCCAAAACCCACAATTTACCCTTTTCCAACACGATGACCAACGAGAACCCAACAAAACCCAACAGAGACCCCAAAAAACGTCAAAAACACCCCAAAAAATATCGGCATCACCCCCAAAACTGGAAGAAAATCCGCCAAAACCATAGATCCACCCCAAAACCACCCTAAACCTACCTGATCTTCTCCAAAAACCACAATCCACACCTATTTAACATAATGACCAACAAGAACCCAACAAAACCTAATGGAGACCCAAAACACGTCAAAAACACCCCAAAAAATATCGGCATCACCCCCAAAACTGGAAGAAAACCCCAAATACCATAGATCCACCCCAAGGACACCCTAAACCTACCTGATGTTCTCCTAATCCCAAAGCACACTCCCAACCAACATAAAACGCATTAGGAACGCAACGAAACGCAACGGAAACACCAAAACACTTCAAAATCACACGAAGAAAGGAGAGGATCACTCTCCAAAATAGAAGAAAACCCCAAATACCATGAATCCACGCGAAAAGTCCCCCTAAACCTACCTGAAGTTCTCCAAAACCCACAATTTACCCTTTTACAACACGATGACCATGGAAAACCAAATGAAACACAACGGAGACCCCAAAACACGTCAAAAACAACACAAAAAGTCCACGATCATCCCCCCCACCCAAAAAAAAAAAAAAAACTGAGTACCATATATCCACCCCAAAACCACCCTAAACCTACCTGATCTTCTCCAAAACCCACAATCCACACCTATTTAACATAATGACAAACAAGAACACAACAAAACCTAATGGAGACCCCAAAACACGTCAAAAACACCCCAACAAATATCGGCATCACCCCCAAAACTGGAAGAAAATCCCCCAAAACCATAGATCCACCCCAAAACCACCCTAAACCTACCTGATGTTCTCCAAAACCCACAATTTACCATTTTCCAACATGATGACCAACGAGAACCCAACAAAACACAACAGAGACACCAAAAACCTTAAAAAACACCCAAAACAAAAATGGCATCACCCCAAAACTCGAAGAAAATACGCCAAAACCATAGATCCACCCCAAAACCACCCGAAACCTACCTGATGTTCTCCAAAACCCACAAACCACTCCTATTTAACATAATGACCAACAAGAACACAACAAAACCTAATGGAGACCCCAAAACACGTCAAAAACACCCCAAACAAGAACGGCATCACCCCCAAAACTGGAAGAAAATCCGCCAAAACCATAGATCCACCCCAAAACCACCCGAAACCTACCTGATCTTCTCCAAAACCCACAATCCACACCTATTTAACATTAGGACAAAAAAGAACACAACAAAACCTAATGGAGACCCCAAAACACGTCAAAAACACCCCAACAAATATCGGCATCACCCCCAAAACTGGAAGAAAATACACCAAAACCATAGATCCACCCCAAAACCACCCTAAACCTACCTGATGTTCTCCAAAACCCACAATTAGCCTTTTCCAACACGATGACCAACGAGAACCCAACAAAACCCAACAGAGACCCCAAAAAACGTCAAAAACACCCCAAACAAGAACGGCATCACCCCCAAAACTCGAAGAAAATCCCCCAAAACCATAGATCCACCCCAAAACCACCCGAAACCTACCTGATCTTCTCCAAAACCCACAATCCACTCCTATTTAACATAATTACAAACAAGAACACAACAAAACCTAATGGAGACCCCAAAACACGTCAAAAACACCCCAAAAAATATCGGCATCACCCCCAAAACTGGAAGAAAATCCACCAAAACCATAGATCCACCCCAAAACCACCCTAAACCTACCTGATGTTCTCCAAAACCCACAATTTATCCTTTTCCAAAATGATGACCAACGAGAACCCAACAAAACCCAACGGAGACCCCAAAACACGTTAAAAACACCCCAAAAAAGAACGGCATCACCCCCAAAACTGGAAGAAAACCCCAAATACCATAGATCCACCCCAAGGACACCCTAAACCTACCTGATGTTCTCCTAATCCCAAAGCACACTCCCAACCAACATAAAACGCATTAGGAACTCATCGAAACGCAACGGAAACCCCAGAACACTTCAAAATCACACGAAGAAAGGAGAGGATCACTCTCCAAAATAGAAGAAAACCCCAAATACCATGAATCCACGCGAAAAGTCCCCCTAAACCTACCTGAAGTTATCCAAAACCCACAATTTACCCTTTTACAACACGATGACCATGGAAAACCAAATGAAACACAACGGAGACCCCAAAACACGTCAAAAACAACACAAAAAGTCCACGATCATCCCCCCCCCCCAAAAAAAAAAAAAAAACTGAGTACCATATATCCACCCCAAAACCACCCTAAACCTACCTGATGTTCTACAAAACCCACAATTTACACTTTTCCACCATGATGACCAACGAGAACCCAACAAAACCAAACAGAGACCCCAAAAACCTTAAAAAACACCCCAAACAAAAATGGCATCACCCCCAAAACTGGAAGAAAACCCCAAAACCATAGATCCACCCCAAAACCACCCTACACCTACCTGATGTTCTCCAAAACCCACAATTTACACTTTTCCAACACGATGACCAACGAGAACCCAACAAAACCCAACAGAGACCCCAAAAAACGTCAAAAACACCCCAAACAAGAACGGCATCACCCCCAAAACTCGAAGAAAATCCGCCAAAACCATAGATCCACCCCAAAACCACCCGAAACCTACCTGATGTTCTCCAAAACCCACAATCCACTCCTATTTAACATAATGCCAAACAAGAACACAACAAAAACCTAATGCAGACTCCAAAACACGTCAAAAACACCCCAACAAATATCGGCATCACCCCCAAAACTGGAAGAAAATACGCCAAAACCATAGATCCACCCCAAAACCACCCGAAACCTACCTGATCTTCTCCGAAACCCACAATCCACTACTATTTAACATAATGACAAACAAGAACACAACAAAACCTAATGGAGACCCCAAAACACGTCAAAAACACCCCAAACAAGAACGGCATCACCCCCAAAACTCGAAGAAAATACGCCAAAATCATAGATCCACCCCAAAACCACCCTAAACCTACCTGATGTTCTCCAAAACCCACAATTTACCCTTTTCCAACACGATGACCAACGAGAACCCAACAAAACCCAACAGAGACCCCAAAAAACGTCAAAAACACCCCAAAAAATATCGGCATCATCCCCAAAACTGGAAGAAAATCCGCCAAAACCATAGATCCACCCCAAAACCACCCGAAACCTACCTTATGTTCTCCAAAACCCACAATCCACACCTATTTAACATAATGACCAACAAGAACCCAACAAAACCTAATGGAGACCCAAAACACGTCAAAAACACCCCAAAAAATATCGGCATCACCCCCAAAACTGGAAGAAAATACACCAAAACCATAGATCCACCCCAAAACCACCCTAAACCTACCTGATGTTCTCCAAAACCCACAATTAGCCTTTTCCAACACGATGACCAACGAGAACTCAACAAAACCCAACAGAGACACCAAAAAACGTCAAAAACACCCCAAACAAGAACGGCATCACCACCAAAACTCGAAGAAAATCCGCCAAAACCATAGATCCACCCCAAAACCACCCGAAACCTACCTGATCTTCTCCAAAACACACAATCCACTCCTATTTAACATAATGACAAACAAGAACACAACAAAACCCAACGGAGACCACAAAACACGTCAAAAACACCCCAACAAATATCGGCATCACCCCCAAAACTGGAAGAAAATACGCCAAAACCATAGATCCACCCCAAAACCACCCAACACCTACCTGATGTTCTCCAAAACCCACAATTTACACTTTTCCAACACGATGACCAACGAGAACCCAACAAAACCCAACAGTGACCCCAAAAAACGTCAAAAACACCCCAAACAAGAACGGCATCACCACCAAAACTCGAAGAAAATCCGCCAAAACCATAGATCCACCCCAAAACCACCCTAAACCTACCTGATGTTCTCCAAAACCCACAATCCACTCATATTTAACATAATGACAAACAAGAACAAAACAAAACCTAATGGAGACCCCAAAACACGTCAAAATCACCCCAAAAAATATCGGCATCACCCCCAAAACTGGAAGAAAATACGCCAAAACCATAGATCCACCCCAAAACCACCCTACACCTACCTGATCTTCTCCAAAACCCACAATTTACACTTTTCCAACACGATGACCAACGAGAACACCACAAAACCCAACAGAGACCCCAAAAAACGTCAAAAACACCCCAAACAAGAACGGCATCACCCCCAAAACTCGAAGAAAATACGCCAAAACCATAGATCCACCCCAAAACCACCCTAAACCTACCTGATGTTCTCCAAAACCCACAATCCACTCCTATTTAACATAATGACAAACAAGAACACAACAAAACCTAATGGAGACCCCAAAACACGTCAAAAACACCCCAACAAATATCGGCATCACCCCCAAAACTGGAAGAAAATACGCCAAAACCATAGATCCACCCCAAAACCACCCTAAACCTACCTGATGTTCTCCAAAACCCACAATTTACCCTTTTCCAACACGATGACCAACGAGAACCCAACAAAACCCAACAGAGACCCCAAAAAACGTCAAAAACACCCCAAAAAATATCGGCATCACCCCCAAAACTGGAAGAAAATCCGCCAAAACCATAGATCCACCCCAAAACCACCCGAAACCTACCTTATGTTCTCCAAAACCCACAATCCACACCTATTTAACATAATGACCAACAAGAACCCAACAAAACCTAATGGAGACCCAAAACACGTCAAAAACACCCCAAAAAATATCGGCATCACCCCCAAAACTGGAAGAAAATACACCAAAACCATAGATCCACCCCAAAACCACCCTAAACCTACCTGATGTTCTCCAAAACCCACAATTAGGCTTTTCCAACACGATGACCAACGAGAACCCAACAAAACCCAACAGAGACCCCAAAAAACGTCAAAAACACCCCAAACAAGAACGGCATCACCCCCAAAACTCGAAGAAAATACGCCAAAACCATAGATCCACCCCAAAACCACCCAACACCTACCTGATGTTCTCCAAAACCCACAATTAGGCTTTTCCAACACGATGACCAACGAGAACCCAACAAAACCCAACAGAGACCCCAAAAAACGTCAAAAACACCCCAAACAAGAACGGCATCACCACCAAAACTCGAAGAAAATCCGCCAAAACCATAGATCCACCCCAAAACCACCCTAAACCTACCTGATCTTCTCCAAAACCCACAATCCACTCCTATTTAACATAATGACAAACAAGAACACAACAAAACCTAATGGAGACCCCAAAACACGTCAAAAACACCCCAAAAAATATCGGCATCACCCCCAAAACTGGAAGAAAATACGCCAAAACCATAGATCCACCCCAAAACCACCCTACACCTACCTGATCTTCTCCAAAACCCACAATTTACACTTTTCCAACACGATGACCAACGAGAACACCACAAAACCCAACAGAGACCCCAAAAAACGTCAAAAACACCCCAAACAAGAACGGCATCACCCCCAAAACTCGAAGAAAATACGCCAAAACCATAGATCCACCCCAAAACCACCCAAAACCTACCTGATGTTCTCCAAAACCCACAATCCACTCCTATTTAACATAATGACAAACAAGAACACAACAAAACCTAATGGAGACCCCAAAACACGTCAAAAACACCCCAAAAAATATCGGCATCACCCCCAAAACTGGAAGAAAATACGCCAAAACCATAGATCCACCCCAAAACCACCCTAAACCTACCTGATGTTCTCCAAAACCCACAATTTACACTTTTCCAACACGATGACCAACGAGAACACCACAAAACCCAACAGAGACCCCAAAAAACGTCAAAAACACCCCAAACAAGAACGGCATCACCCCCAAAACTCGAAGAAAATACGCCAAAACCATAGATCCACCCCAAAACCACCCAAAACCTACCTGATGTTCTCCAAAACCCACAATCCACTCCTATTTAACATAATGACAAACAAGAACACAACAAAACCTAATGGAGACCCCAAAACACGTCAAAAACACCCCAAAAAATATCGGCATCACCCCCAAAACTGGAAGAAAATACGCCAAAACCATAGATCCACCCCAAAACCACCCTAAACCTACCTGATGTTCTCCAAAACCCACAATTTACCCTTTTCCAACACGATGACCAACGAGAACCCAACAAAACCCAACAGAGACCCCAAAAAACGTCAAAAACACCCCAAAAAATATCGGCATCACCCCCAAAACTGGAAGAAAATCCGCCAAAACCATAGATCCACCCCAAAACCACCCGAAACCTACCTTATGTTCTCCAAAACCCACAATCCACACCTATTTAACATAATGACCAACAAGAACCCAACAAAACCTAATGGAGACCCAAAACACGTCAAAAACACCCCAAAAAATATCGGCATCACCCCCAAAACTGGAAGAAAATACACCAAAACCATAGATCCACCCCAAAACCACCCTAAACCTACCTGATGTTCTCCAAAACACACAATTAGGCTTTTCCAACACGATGACCAACGAGAACCCAACAAAACCCAACAGAGACCCCAAAAAACGTCAAAAACACCCCAAACAAGAACGGCATCACCCCCAAAACTGGAAGAAAATACGCCAAAACCATAGATCCACCCCAAAACCACCCTAAACCTACCTGATCTTCTCCAAAACCCACAATCCACTCATATTTAACATAATGACAAACAAGAACAAAACAAAACCTAATGGAGACCCCAAAACACGTCAAAATCACCCCAAAAAATATCGGCATCACCCCCAAAACTCGAAGAAAATACGCCAAAACCATAGATCCACCCCAAAACCACCCGAAACCTACCTGATCTTCTCCAAAACCCACAATCCACTCCTATTTAACATAATGACAAACAAGAACACAACAAAACCTAATGGAGACCCCAAAACACGTCAAAAACACCCCAAAAAATATCGGCATCACCCCCAAAACTGGAAGAAAATACGCCAAAACCATAGATCCACCCCAAAACCACCCAAAACCTACCTGATCTTCTCCAAAACCCACAATTTACACTTTTCCAACACGATGACCAACGAGAACACCACAAAACCCAACAGAGACCACAAAAAACGTCAAAAACACCCCAAACAAGAAGGGCATCACCCCCAAAACTCGAAGAAAATACGCCAAAACCATAGATCCACCCCAAAACCACCCTAAACCTACCTGATGTTCTCCAAAACCCACAATCCACTCCTATTTAACATAATGACAAACAAGAACACAACAAAACCTAATGGAGACCCCAAAACACGTCAAAAACACCCCAAACAAGAACGGCATCACCCCCAAAACTCGAAGAAAATACGCCAAAACCATAGACCCACACCAAAACCACCCTAAACCTACCTGATGTTCTCCAAAACCCACAATCCACTCCTATTTAACATAATGACAAACAAGAACACAACAAAACCTCATGGAGACCCCAAAACACGTCAAAAACACCCCAAAAAATATCGGCATCACCCCCAAAACTGGAAGAAAATACGCCAAAACCATAGATCCACCACAAAAACACCCTAAACCTACCTGATGTTCTACAAAAGCCACAATTTACACTTTTCCACCATGATGAGCAACGAGAACCCAACAAAACCAAACAGAGACCCCAAAAACCTTAAAAAACACCCCAAACAAAAATGGCATCACCCCCAAAACTGGAAGAAAATCCGCCAAAACCATAAATCCACCCCAAAACCACCCGAAACCTACCTGATGTTCTCCAAAACCCACAATTTACACTTTTCCAACACGATGACCAATGAGAACACCACAAAGCCCAACGGAGACCCCAAAAAACGTCAAAAACACCCCAAACAAGAACGGCATCACCACCAAAACTGGAAGAAAATCCGCCAAAACCATAGATCCACCCCAAAACCACCCTAAACCTACCTGATCTTCTCCAAAACCCACAATCCACACCTATTTAACATAATGACAAACAAGAACACAACAAAACCTAATGGAGACCCCAAAACACGTCAAAAACACCCCAACAAATATCGGCATCACCCCCAAAACTGGAAGAAAATACACCAAAACCATAGATCCACCCCAAAACCACCCTAAACCCACCTGATGTTCTCCAAAACCCACAATTTACCCTTTTCCAACACGATGACCAACGAGAACCCAACAAAACCCAACAGAGACCCCAAAAAACGTCAAAAAAAGCCCAAACAAGAACGGCATCACCCCCAAAACTGGAAGAAAATCCGCCAAAACCATAGATCCACCCCAAAACCACCCTAAACCTACCTGATGTTCTCCAAAACCCACAATTTACACTTTTCCAACACGATGACCAATGAGAACACCACAAAACCCAACGGAGACCCCAAAAAACGTCAAAAACACCCCAAACAAGAACGGCATCACCACCAAAACTGGAAGAAAATCCGCCAAAACCATAGATCCACCCCAAAACCACCCTAAACCTACCTGATCTTCTCCAAAACCCACAATCCACTCCTATTTAACATAATGACAAACAAGAACACAACAAAACCTAATGGAGACCCCAAAACACGTCAAAAACACCCCAACAAATATCGGCATCACCCCCAAAACTGGAAGAAAACCCCAAATACCATACATCCACCCCAAGGACACCCTAAACCTACCTGATGTTCTCCTAATCCCAAAGCACACTCCCAACCAACATAAAACGCATTAGGAACTCAACGAAACGCAACGGAAACCCCAAAACACTTCAAAATCACCCGAAGAAAGGAGAGGATCACTCTCCAAAAAGAAGAAAACCCCAAATACCATGAATCCACGCGAAAAGTCCCCCTAAACCTACCTGAAGTTCTCCAAAACCAGCAATTTACCCTTTTCCAACATGATGACCACGGAAAACCCAACGAAACCCAACGGAGACCCCAAAACACCTCAAAAACACACCAAAATCAACCCAGATCCTAAAAAAAAAAAAAAAAAGCAAAATGCCATGATTTTACCCTTAAAAAAAAACCTTAAACCTACCTGATGTTCTGCAAAACCCACAATCCACTCCTATTTAACATAATGACAAACAAGAACACTACAAAACCCAACGTAGACTCCAAAACACGTCAAAAAAACCCCAAACAAGAACGGCATCACCACCAAAACTGGAAGAAAATCCGCCAAAACCATAGATCCACCCCAAAACCACCCTAAACCTACCTGATATTCTCCAAAACCCACAATTTACCCTTTTCCACCATGATGACCAACGAGAACCCAACAAAACCCAACGGAGACTCCAAAACACGTCAAAAACACACCAAAAAATAACTAGACGTGATGAAAAAAAAAAAAACAAAAACAGGTGTTTTTGTTTTCTCAGTGGTTCAAATCTCCTGTTGGGGGCGCTGGGCCGGTGAATGGAGTGATACGTGGATGATTAATAGGTCCTAAACCCCCTGCAAGTCACTCTCCCTGTGGGCAACGAAGGGCTGTGGGAATTGCCACTAGTTAAAATCCCGGATGGGTCAGATAAAATCGAAGACCAAGGACCAGAAAGGGAGCAACTTACCAGATATATGGTATATATATGGTATAGGGGCCCCAGAAAATTAAAGAGTAAATTGAAAATGATCCATTACTATAAGATAGAATGACCAAAAGAACCCTTAAGACCCTATGTGTTTTGATCCACGGAGGACGGGGTCTGTCAGGCTTTGAACATTAATAGTAGAATACCCGTGGATCCAGAAAAGAGCAAGCTGAAACATTGGAATTAGAAATTAGAGAGCAATTGATTAAGAACGAATATGTGCTACATTTGTGCCTGTGATGCACTTATATCACCAGATACCAGTAGCCTCTCCTATCCTGTTATCCTGTGACCCCGAGAACCAGATCAAAAACAACCTCACGGTTCGGACTTTAATCAAGGGGTCTGAGATAAGGAGAACTGTTCACAAAGGGACAGGTTAGGAATATGTATATGTATAGGAATTTTCATGTATATGTAACGCTTTACTAAAGCAATTTGCCACTTAAGGCGTGCATGACCTTGGTGGAACTACCCGTCCCGTGCTACATGGAACTGAGTAAACATACCTACTTTACAATCTTACTTATCGTGGAGCTTTCTGTGAGTCATTTTGGTGAGCCAGGCAGGAGACAGTCTGCTCGGCTGCGGGATCGGCTGCGGCGCGGACGCCCCTAGGTGCACCCTGAGCGTTTTTGCTCGGAGGGGACTCCACTCTCAGCTGCTCACCGCAGGAGCAAAGATCTCCTGAAACTGCAGACAAACGTTACGTTTTCGGCTGCTGGAGGGATACTAACTGGAGTGTTAATAATAGTATGTGTTTTTATGTATGTAGTTTGTGTTGACATTTTGTATACTGTAATATTTGCATGTTGTAAGTATTTTGTGTCGAGAGTGTTTGTGTAAGTGTAAGGCTTTGGAACAAAGTGTTACAAGTCACTTCACGAAGAACACAGTCAGAGACAATACTTGTTTCGTTGGTTATCATTCTAAATTATATTCCTGTGGTATGAATGAGATGTGCTGGAGGCCTCCGTGTGCTATTGTGCTGTGTGAGGGAGACGCATCCTTCTGCAAAGCGAGTGCAGAGTTCCGATCCGTTGTTCCGTACTCTCCGCAAGGGGAGTGGGCAGAGACGAACGAAGTGCTTGACAGACTGAAAAGAAGTGCTGTTTTGTCCAAGTTTGAGTGGTGGTGCCTACTATATGGGCCCGGTGTATCTTGTGTATCTTGTGTATCTTGTGTATCCTATTTTTGCTCTTAAATGTTTTGACTGTGACAAGAAAAAGGCAGGAGCATGATATGACATGCTTCCTGCAACATATGAGGCCCGCACAGGCCGAGACCTGGACTCGCTGAGACCTGAACAGGCCAAGAGACCGGAGCGGCACCGACAGACTGGAGCGGCGCTGGGAGACCCGAGACACTAAGGAGGGAACTACCGCTGGACGGAGAGAGCCCTGAGAGACGCTGCAGAGACACGGACGGCTCTGAGAGACACAGAATAGACCGGACAGAAGCTGCAAAACGCGGGGAAATTGAAGTAATTGAGGAACATCCGAGATCGAGTTGCTCCAGGAGACCAGAGGCGTCAGTGGACACCGGTAGCCGACCCTCACCGTGTGGCGAGTCGGCACAGAGCAGAGGAGCGGACATCAGGACCCTGCAGCCTGTCTGACGGAACCATGGAGGCAGCGGCAGCAGCGGCTGTGCTGCTTCACTCTAGCCTTCTTTTTATAAAAGGTTTATCTTGCAATGCAAAAAAGACTGTTAGTCCCCAGATCGGTGTTATAACTATTACTAATGACGACTTAGCGCTATTGCAGGGCACGAGTGCACAGACGCAGACTACACTGCCGGATGACCACAAGCAGGTTCTTTCACTAACCTAAGGTTGCATCTGGCACTGCCTGCAGACGTATAGCAGACGTTACACTCTCTTTCCTAACTAGTAATCATGTGTCTCACCCATCTGTGGTGAATGGCCAGTGGCAAAAAGAAAAGGGGGGAGACAAAGACAGAAACGGTACAAGGAGAATGCCACTGACACTAACAGCATGGGTAATAGGAGTAGTATAAGTGACACAGGTGCGGAGCGGTGGCCGGCGCTGCTGCTCTGTGGGGCTCTCTGCCTGCTGTTCGCTCTCGCCGGCCTGTGCACTGATGCCGACGGTGTTAGAGTAAAATGTGAAGACTGCTCAGATGGCAGTTATGAGAGTGCTTATGTGAAGAAGACGTGTGCTGAATTTGACTTTGTCTGCAACAGTGGTCAGTGTGTGCCAAACAGATGGCAGTGTGATGGGGATCCGGATTGTGAAGATCGGTCTGACGAAAGTGCTGAGCTGTGTCATATGAGAACGGTGTCATGGAAATGTGATGGTGAAATAGACTGTGACAGTGGAGAAGATGAAGAGAATTGTGGAAATGTGACTTGTAGTGCATCAGAGTTCACATGCAGTAGAGGACAATGTATTTCCAAAAGCTTTGCCTGCAAAGGTCAGGGTGACTGCTCCGACCACTCGGATGAATCTTTGGAACACTGTGGCCGCCTGCCTGCACCTCCAGTGACGTGTTCTACGAGTGAGGTGCAGTGCGGCTCAGGTGAATGTATCTACAAGAAGAGGTGATGTGAAAGAGATCCGTTTTGCAAGGATGGAAGTGATGAAATTAATTGCCCTTCCTGGACCAGTTCAGATGTGAAGATGGGAACTGTGTCCATGGGACTAGGCAGTGCAGTGGTGTGAGAGACTGTCTGGAAGGCACTGATGAAGCATACTGTAATAATTCAGTGCTCTGGACCTGGAAAATTCAAGTGTAGAAGTGGCGAGTGCATAGATATCAATAAAGTGTGTAACCAGCAGAGGACTGCAAGGACTGGGGTGATGAGCCCCTGAAGGAATGCAACATAAACGACTGTGACTGTCCAGCTGAGTTTGAGTTTGTAAACAAGAGAAACTGTGGAGATATTGATGAATACCAAAACCCTGGTATCTGTAGTCAAATCTGTATCAACGTGAAAGGTGGCCACAAATGTGAATGTAGCCGTGGCTATCAGATGAGTCGTGCTACAGGAACCTGGAAAGGGCCTTGTCAGAAGATAAAAAAGAAAGTGTTTCAACAAGCAGCTACGAGAGGAAAGAATCACTGAACCCCCGATGTGAGGGACTGTACCTTGTTTTACTGACTACTGAAACAGCTGTGAGAACTGCAGAAAGGGACCCACGCATCCAGAATAAAAGGACCAGTAACTACTGATACTTGGAGGGTTGAGAAACTGAAACTCAAGCTAAGGAAGAACTAATGTTCTGGCAATGAGGCTCTGCATGAATTAAGGATGCCAAATAAAGGGGACAAGCCTAAAGGCAGCACTCTCAGCTGCTCACCAAAGGAGCAAAGATCTCCTGAAACTGCAGACAAACGGTACGTTTTCGGCTGCTGGAGGGATACTAACTGGAGTGTTAATAATTGTACGTGTTTTTATGAATATATTTTGTGTTGAATCATAGAATCATAGAATCATAGAATATCCTGAGTTGGAAGGGACCCTTAAGGATCATCAAGTCCAACTCTTGACACCGCACAGGTCTACCCAAAAGTTCAGACCATGTGCCTAAGTTCACAGTCCAATCTCTTCTTAAATTCAGACAGGCTCGGTGCAGTGACCACTTCCCTGGGGAGCGTGTTCCAGTGTGCAACCACCCTGTGAAGAACCCCCTCCTGACGTCCAGCCTAAATTTCCCCTGCCTCAGCTTAACTCCGTTCCCGCGGGTCCTGTCACTAGTGTTGATGGAGAAAAGGTCTCCTGCCTCTCGACACCCCCTTACGAGGAAGTTGTAGACTGTGATGAGGTCTCCCCTCAGCCTCCTCTTCTCCAGGCTGAACAGGCCCAGTGACCTCAGCCGTTCCTCGTACGTCTTCCCCTCAAGGCCTTTCACCAATTTCGCAGCCCTCCTCTGGACACTTTCCAACAGTTTCATGTCCTTTTTATACTGTGGTGCCCAGAACTGCACACAGTACTCGAGGTGAGGCCGCACCAGCGCAGAGTAGAGCGGGACAATCACCTCCCTTGACCTACTAGCGATGCCGTGCTTGATGCACCCCAGGACACGATTGGCCCTCCTGGCTGCCAGGGCACACTGCTGGCTCATAGTCAACTTGCTGTCTACCACGACCCCCAGATCCCTCTCTTCTAGGCTGCTCTCCAGCGTCTCATCGCCCAGTCTGTACGTGCAGCCAGGGTTTCCCCGTCCCAGGTGCAGGACCCGGCACTTGCTCTTATTGAACTTCATGCGGTTAGTGATCGCCCAGCTCTCCAACCTGTCCAGATCCCTCTGTAAGGCCTTTACGCCCTCATTTGAGTCCACAACTCCTCCAAGTTTGGTGTCATCAGCAAACTTGCTCAAAATACCCTCTATTCCTACATCCAGATCGTTTATAAAAATATTGAAAAGTACCGGCCCTAAAATGGAGCCTTGAGGGACCCCACTGGTGACCGCCCGCCAGCGTGACGCAGCCCCATTTACCATAACCCTTTGGGCCCTGCCCGTTAGCCAATTGCTCACCCATCGTATGATGTTTTTATTTAGCTGTATGGTGGACATTTTGTCCAGTAGGATCCTATGGGAAACCGTGTCAAAAGCCTTGCAAAGTCCAAAAAAATCACATCAGCTGGTTTCCCTTGGTCCACCATACGGGTGACCTTATAATAAAAGGAAATCAGGTTAGTTAGGCAGGACCTACCCTTCACAAACCCATGCTGGCTGGGACCAATGACTGCTTTGTCCCCCAGGTGCGCCTCAATAAGTTCGAGAACCAACTTCTCCATGATTTTACCAGGCACTGACGTGAGACTGACAGGCCTGTAATTGCTAGGGTCTTCTTTCTGACCCTTCTTGAAAATCGGCACAACATTTGCCAGCTTCCAGTCTACCGGGACCTCTCCAAATTCCCAGGATCGTTGAAAAATAATTGAAAGAGGTTCCGCGATGACGTCCGCCAGCTTTTTCAGCACCCGGGGATGAATCCCATCCGGATCCATGGACTTGTAGGGATCCAGGTGGAGTAGCAAATCCCGCACACGTTCAGGGTCAGTTGGGAGTTTGTCATCCCCACCGTCCCGGCACTCCAGCTCAGGGCACCCTGGGTCCCGAAGCCCATCATCGGCATTGAAGACAGAGGCAAAGAAGGCGTTAAGCGTCTCTGCTTTGCCTATGTCATCGTCTGTGAGGAGACCTTCCCTATCAAGGAGCGGCCCTATGTATTTTTTAGTTCTCCTTTTTCCATTTACATATCTAAAAAAACCCTTTTTATTTTCTCTCACAGACACAGCCAGCTTCAACTCTAGCTGTGCTTTGGCCACACGAACTTTCTCCCTTCAAACATAAACAGCATCCCTCTATTCTTTCCATGACGCCTGGCCCTCCTTCCAGTAGCGAAACAATCTCTGTTTCCGCCTAATTTCCATTAGAACGTTCCTGGTCAGCCACGCCGGCCTCCTGCCCCACCTGCCTGACTTGCGATATTTAGGAATTGCCTTATCTTGTGCTTCTAGGAGGCATCGCTTAAAGAGTGACCAGCACTGGTGGACATTGAGGCCTTCAAGAGCAGTTTCCCAGGGGATCTTGCTGACTAGTTCCCTGAGCAGCCTGAAGTCCGCTTTCCCCATATCTAGGGATGAGGTTTTGGTGGCACTTTTCCTTCTGTCACCATAAATTTTGAACTCAACCACTTCATGGTCGCTATGACCGAGGAGGCCACCAATCACCACATCTCCCACCAGACCCTCTCTGATTTCTAGCAACAGGTCTAGGAGGGCACCTTTCCTAGTTGGCTCCTTTAGCACTTGCACCAAGAAGTTATCAATATGACATTTTGTATATTGTAATGTTTCCATATTGTAAGTATTTTGTGTCGAAAGTGTTTGTGTAAGTGTAAGGCTTTGCAACAAAGTGTTACAAGTCACTTCACGAAGAACACAGTCAGAGACAATACTTGTTTCGTTGGTTATCATTCTAAATTATATTCCTGTGGTATGAATGAGATGTGCTGGAGGCCTCCGTGTGCTATTGTGCTGTGTGAGGGAGACGCATCCTTCTGCAAAGCGAGTGCAGAGTTCCGATCCGTTGTTCCGTACTCTCCGCAAGGGGAGTGGGCAGAGACGAACGAAGTGCTTGACAGACTGAAAAGAAGTGCTGTTTTGTCCAAGTTTGAGTGGTGGTGCCTAATATATGGGCCCGGTGTATCTTGTGTATCTTGTGTATCTTGTGTATCCTATTTTTGCTCTTAAATGTTTTGACTGTGACAAGAAAAAGGCAGGAGCATGATATGACATGCTTCCTGCAACATATGAGGCCCGCACAGGCCGAGACCTGGACTCGCTGAGACCTGAACAGGCCAAGAGACCGGAGCGGCACCGAGAGACTGGAGCGGCGCTGGGAGACCCGAGACACTACGGAGGGAACTACCGCTGGACGGAGAGAGCCCTGAGAGACGCTGCAGAGCCACGGACGGCTCTGAGAGACACAGAATAGACCGGACAGAAGCTGCAAAACGCGGGGAAATTGAAGTAATTGAGGAACATCCGAGATCGAGTTGCTACAGGAGACCAGAGGCGTCAGTGGACACCGGTAGCCGACCCTCACCGTGTGGCGAGTCGGCACAGAGCAGAGGAGCGGACATCAGGACCCTGCAGCCTGTCTGACGGAACCATGGAGGCAGCGGCAGCAGCGGCTGTGCTGCTTCACTCTAGCCTTCTTTTTATAAAAGGTTTATCTTGCAATGCAAAAAAGACTGTTAGTCCCCAGATCGGTGTTATAACTATTACTAATGACGACTTAGCGCTATTGCAGGGCACGAGTGCACAGACGCAGACTACACTGCCGAATGACCACAAGCAGGTTCTTTCACTAACCTAAGGTTGCATCTGGCACTGCCTGCAGACGTATAGCAGACGTTACACTCTCTTTCCTAACTAGTAATCATGTGTCTCACCCATCTGTGGTGAATGGCCAGTGGCAAAAAGAAAAGGGGGGAGACAAAGACAGAAACGGTACAAGGAGGATGCCACTGACACTAACAGCATGGGTAATAGGAGTAGTATCAGTGACACAGGTGACGGTGCAGGTCGCTCTGCCTGCTGCTCGCTCTCGCCGGCGTGTGCACTGCTACAGGAACGTGGAAAGGGCCTTATCAGATACTAAAAAGAAGAAAGATAAAAAAGAAAGTGTAAAAATACAAAAGAATGAATCAGAAGATAAAAAAATTAAGTGTTTTAACAAGTAGCCACGAGAGAAAAGAATCACTGAACCCCCGATGTGAGGGACTATACCTTTTTTTACTGGCTACTGAAACTAGGCCCTTTCCAGGTTCCTATAGCAGGACTCATCTGATAGCCACGGCTACATTCACATTTGTAGCCACCTTTCACGTTGATACAGATTTGACTACAGATACCAGGGTTTTGGCATTTATCAGTATCTCCACAGTTTCGCTTGTTTACAAACTCAAAGTCAGCTGGACAGTCTCAGACATTTATGTTGCATTCCTTCAGGGGCTCATCACCCCAGTCCTTGCAGTCTCTCTGCTTGTTACACACTTTATTGATATCTATGCATTCGCCACTTCTGCACTTGAATTTTCTAGGTCCAGAGCACTGAATTGTTACAGTTTGCTCCATCAGTGCCTTTCAGACAGTCTCTCACACCGCTGCACTGCCTACTCCCATGGACACAGTTCCCATCTTCACATCTGAACTGGTCCAGGAAGGGCAATTAATTTCATCACTTCCATCCTTGCAAAACGGATCTCTTTCACATCATCTCTTCTTGTAGATACATTCACCTGAGCCGCACTGCACCTCACTCGTAGAACACGTCACTGGAGGTGCAGGCAGGCGGCCACAGTGTTCCAAAGATTCATTCGAGTGGTCGGAGCAGTCAGCATCATCATCACACACCCACCTGATAGGGATGCAGTTAGAACTCTTGCACTGAAAGTCATGAACACTAGAGGTAGGAGGTGTACACTCCAGCTCATCGCTACCATCACTGCAGTCATCTTGAACATTGCAGACAAAGCTTTTGGAAATACATTGCCCACTACTGCATGTGAATTCTGCTGCACTACAAGTCACAATGCCACAATTCTCTTCATCTTCTCCACTGTAACAGTTCTTTTCACCATCACATTTCCAGGACACCAGGATACGCTGGACTGACTGAGGACAACAGCTAATTTCATTTACCCGACATGTTTTCATGTGACACAACTCAGCACTCTCATCAGACCCATCTTCACAATCCGGATCCCCATCACACTACCATCTGTTTGGCACACACTGACCACTGTTGCAGACAAAGTCAAATTCAGCACACGTCTTCTTCACATAAGCACTCTCATAACTGCCATCTGAGCAGTCTTCACATTTTACTCTAGCACTGTCGGCGGCAGTGCACAGGCAGGCGAGGGCGAGCAGCAGGCAGAGAGCCCCACAGAGCAGCAGCGCCGGCCACCGCTCCGCACCTGTGTCACTGATACTACTCCTATTACCCATGCTGTTAGTGTCAGTGGCATCCTCCTTGTACCGTTTCTGTCTTTGTCTCCCCCCTTTTCTTTTTGCCACTGGCCATTCACCACAGATGGGTGAGACACATGATTACTAGTTAGGAAAGAGAGTGTAACGTCTGCTATACGTCTGCAGGCAGTGCCAGATGCAACCTTAGGTTAGCGAAAGAACCTGCTTGTGGTCATTCGGCAGTGTAGTCTGCGTCTGTGCACTCGTGCCCTGCAATAGCGCTAAGTCGTCATTAGTAATAGTTATAACACCGATCTGGGGACTAACAGTCTTTTTTGCATTGCAAGATAAACCTTTTATAAAAAGAAGGCTAGAGTGAAGCAGCACAGCCGCTGCTGCCGCTGCCTCCATGGTTCCGTCAGACAGGCTGCAGGGTCCTGATGTCCGCTCCTCTGCTCTGTGCCGACTCGCCACACGGTGAGGGTCGGCTACCGGTGTCCACTGACGCCTCTGGTCTCCTGGAGCAACTCGATCTCGGATGTTCCTCAATTACTTCAATTTCCCCGCGTTTTGCAGCTTCTGTCCGGTCTATTCTGTGTCTCTCAGAGCCGTCCGTGTCTCTGCAGCGTCTCTCAGGGCTCTCTCCGTCCAGCGGTAGTTCCCTCCGTAGTGTCTCGGGTCTCCCAGCGCCGCTCCAGTCTCTCGGTGCCGCTCCGGTCTCTTGGCCTGTTCAGGTCTCAGCGAGTCCAGGTCTCGGCCTGTGCGGGCCTCATATGTTGCAGGAAGCATGTCATATCATGCTCCTGCCTTTTTCTTGTCACAGTCAAAACATTTAAGAGCAAAAATAGGATACACAAGATACACAAGATACACAAGATACACCGGGCCCATATAGTAGGCACCACCACTCAAACTTGGACAAAACAGCACTTCTTTTCAGTCTGTCAGGCACTTCGTTCGTCTCTGCCCACTCCCCTTGCGGAGAGTACGGAACAACGGATCGGAACTCTGCACTCGCTTTGCAGAAGGATGCGTCTCCCTCACACAGCACAATAGCACACGGAGGCCTCCAGCACATCTCATTCATACCACAGGAATATAATTTAGAATGATAACCAACGAAACAAGTATTGTCTCTGACTGTGTTCTTCGTGAAGTGACTTGTAACACTTTGTTGCAAAGCCTTACACTTACACAAACACTTTCGACACAAAATACTTACAACGTGCAAATATTACAGTATACAAAATGTCAACACAAAATACATACTTAAAACACATACTATTATTAACACTCCAGTTAGTATCCCTCCAGCAGCCGAAAACGTAACGTTTGTCTGCAGTTTCAGGAGATCTTTGCTCCTGCGGTGAGCAGCTGAGAGTGGAGTCCCCTCCGAGCAAAAAAGCTCAGGGTGCACCGAGGGGCGTCCGCGCCGCAGCCGATCCCGCAGCCGAGCAGACTGTCTCCTGCCTGGCTCACCAAAATGACTCACAGAAAGCTGACTCCACGATAAGTAAGATTGTAAAGTAGGTATGTTTACTCAGTTCCATGTAGCACGGGACGGGTAGTTCCACCAAGGTCATGCACGCCTTAAGTGGCAAATTGCTTTAGTAAAGCGTTACATATACATGAAAATTCCTATACATATACATATTCCTAACCTGTCCCTTTGTGAACAGTTCTCCTTATCTCAGACCCCTTGATTAAAGTCCGAACCGTGAGGTTGTTTTTGATCTGGTTCTCGGGGTCACAGGATAACAGGATAGGAGAGGCTACTGTTATCTGGTGATATAAGTGCATCACAGGCACAAATGTAGCACATATTCGTTCTTAATCAATTGCTCTCTAATTTCTAATTCCAATGTTTCAGCTTGCTCTTTTCTGGATCCACGGGTATTCTACTATTAATGTTCAAAGCCTGACAGACCCCGTCCTCCGTGGATCAAAACACATAGGGTCTTAAGGGTTCTTTTGGTCATTCTATCTTATAGTAATGGATCATTTTCAATTTACTCTTTAATTTTCTGGGGCCCCTATACCATATATATACCATATATCTGGTAAGTTGCTCCCTTTCTGGTCCTTGGTCTTCGATTTTATCTGACCCATCCGGGAATTTAACTAGTGGCAATTCCCACAGCCCTTCGTTGCCCACAGGGAGAGTGACTTGCAGGGGGTTTAGGACCTATTAATCATCCACGTATCACTCCATTCACCGGCCCAGCGCCCCCAACAGTGAATTGAACCACTGAGAAAACAAAAACACCTGTTTTTGTTTTTTTTTTTTTCTTCACGTCTAGTTATTTTTTGATGTGTTTTTGACGTGTTTTGGGGTCTCCGTTGGGTTTTGTTGGGTTCTCGTTGGTCATCATGGTGGAAAAGGGTAAATTGCTGGTTATGGAGAACTTCAGGTCGGTTTAGGGGGAGTTTTCACGTGGATTCATGGTATTTGGGTTTTCTTCTTTTTGGGGGAGTGATCCTCTCCTTTCTTCGGGTGATTTTGAAGTGTTTTGGGGTTTCCGTTGCGTTTCGTTGAGTTCCTAATGTGTTTTATGGTGGTTGGGAGTGTGCTTTGGGATTAGGAGAACATCAGGTAGGTGTAGGATGTCTTTGGGGTGGATCTATGGTATTTGGGGTTTTCTTCTATTTTTTGGCATGAACCTGTTCTTGCTTGGGGTGTTATGGACGTGTTTTGGGGTCTCCGTTGAATTTTGTTGTGTTCTTGTTGGTCATTATGTTAAATAGGTGTGGATTGTGGGTTTTGGAGAAGATCAGGTAGGTTTCGGGTGGTTTTGTGATTGGATCTATGGTTTTGGGGGATATTCTTCAAGTTTTTTGTGTGATCCCGTTCTTGTTTGGGGTGTTTTTGACGTTTTTTGGGGTCTTTGTTCGGTTTCGTTGGGTTTTCCGTGGTCATCATGCCACGGAAAAAGGGTAAATTGCGGGTTTTGGAGAACTTCAGGTAGGTTTAGGGGGAGTTTTCACGTGGAGTCATGGTATTTGGGGTTTTCTTCTTTTTGGGGGAGTGGTCCTCTCCTTTCTTCGGGTGATTTTGAAGTGTTTTGGGGTTTCCGTTGCGTTTCGTTGAGTTCCTAATGTGTTTTATGGTGGTTGGGAGTGTGCTTTGGGATTAGGAGAACATCAGGTAGGTTTAGGGTGTCTTTGGGGTGGATCTATGGTATTTGGGGTTTTCTTCTATTTTTTGGCGTGATCCTGTTCTTTTTTTTTGGGTGTATTTGACGTGTTTTGGGGTCTCCGTTGGGTTTTGTTGTTTTCTTGTTGGTCTTTCTGTTAAATAGGTGTGGATTGTGTGTTTTGGAGAACATCAGGTAGGTTTAGTGTGGTTTTGGGGTGGATCTATGGTTTTGGGGGATTTTCTTCCAGTTTTGGGGGTGATGCTGTTCTTGTTTGGGGTGTTTTTTAAGGTTTTTGGGGTCTCTGTTGGGTTTTGTTGGGTTCTCGTTGGTCATCATGGTGGAAAAGGGTAAATTGTGGGTTTTGGAGAACATCAGGTAGGTTTAGGGTGGTTTTGGGGTGGATCTATGGTTTTGGGGGATTTTCTTCCAGTTTTGGGGGTGATGCCGATATTTTTTGGGGTGTTTTTGACGTGTTTTGGGGTCTCCATTAGGTTTTGTTGTGTTCTTTTTGGTCATTATGTTAAATAGGTGTGGATTGTGGGTTTTGGAGAAGATCAGGTAGGTTTAGGGTGGTTTTGGGGTGGATCTATGGTTTTGGGGGATTTTCTTCCAGTTTTGGGGGTGATGCCATTCTTGTTTGGGGTGTTTTTTAAGGGTTTTGTGGTCTCTGTTTGGTTTTGTTGGGTTCTCGTTGGTCATCATGGTGGAAAAGGGTAAATTGTGGGTTTTGGAGAAGATCATTTAGGTTTAGGGTGGTTTTGGGGTGGATCTATGGTTTTGGCGGATTTTCTTCCAGATTTGGGGGTGATGCCGATATTTTTTGGGGTGTTTTTGACGTGTTTTGGGGTCTCCGTTGTGTTTCATTGGGTTTTCCATGGTCATCATTGCGGAAAAGGGTAAATTGTGGGTTTTGGAGAACATCAGGTAGGTTTAGGGTGGTTTTGGGGTGGATCTATGGTTTTGGCGTATTTTCTTCCAGTTTTGGGGGTGATGCCGATATTTGTTGGGGTGTTTTTGACGTTTTTTGGGGTCTCCATTGGGTTTTGTTGTGTTCTTGTTGGTCATTATGTTAAATAGGTGTGGATTGTGGTTTTGGAGAAGATCAGGTAGGTTTCGGGTGGTTTTGGGGTGGATCTATGGTTTTGGGGGATTTTCTTCCAGATTTGGGGGTGATGCCGATATTTTTTGGGGTGTTTTTGACGTGTTTTGGGGTCTCTGTTGGGTTTATTTGCGTTCTCATTGGTCATCATGGTGGAAAAGTGTACATTGTTGGTTTTGGAGAAGATCAGGTAGGTTTAGGGTGTCTTTGGGGTGGATCTATGGTATTTGGGGTTTTCTTCTATTTTTTGGCATGAACCTGTTCTTTTTTGGGGTGTTTTTGATGTGTTTTGGGGTCTCCGTTGGGTTTTGTTGTGTTCTTGTTGGTCATTATGTTAAATAGGAGTGGATTGTGGGTTTTGGAGAAGATCAGGTAGGTTTAGGGTGGTTTTGGGGTGGATCTATGGTTTTGGCGTATTTTCTTCCAGTTTTGGGGGTGATGCCGATATTTTTTGGGGTGTTTTTGACGTGTTTTGGGGTCTCCGTTGTGTTTCATTGGGTTTTCCATGTTCATCATGGTGGAAAAGGGTAAATTGTGGGTTTTGGAGAACATCAGGTAGTTTTAATTGGAGTTTTGGGGTGGATTCATGGTGTTTGAGTTTTTCTTCCGTTTTTTTTTTTTTTTTTTTTTTTTTTTTTTTTGGGGGGGGGTGATCTTATTCTTTTTGGTGTGTTTTTGACATGTTTTGGGGTCTCCGTTGGGTTTCGTTGGGTTGTCGTTTGTCGTTAAGGTCAATGGGAGTGGATTGTGGGGTTTGGAGAAGACCAGGTGAGCTTAGGGTGGTTTTGGGGGGAAAATCACGGTTTTGGGTTTTTTTCTTCTGATCCAGTTCCTTCTTGGCGTGTTTTTGACGTGTTTTGGGGTCTCCGTTGGATTTTAGTTGGGTTCTTGTTGGTCATCAGTGTGGAAAATGATAAATAGTTGGTTTTGGTGAACATCAGGTAGGTTTAGGGTGGTTTGGGGGTGCATCTATGGTATTTGGGGTTTTCTTCTGTTTTTTTTTGGGGGTGATCCTGTTCTTTTTTTTGTGGTGTTTTTGACGTGTTTTGGGGTCTCTGTTGGGTTTCGTTGCGTTTTCCGTTGTCATCATGTTGGAAAATGTTAAATTGTGGGTTTTGGAGAACATCAGGTAGGTTAAGGGGGACGTTTGGGGTGGATTCATGGTATTTGGGTTTTTCTTTCGTTTTGGGGTGATCCTGTACTTGTTTGGGGTGTTTTGGACGTGTTTTGGGGTCTCCGTTGGGTTTTGTTGTGTTCTTGTTGGTCATTATGTTAAATAGGTGTGGATTGTGGGTTTTGGAAAACATCAGGTAGGTTTAGGGTGGTTTTGTGATTGGATCTATGGTATTGGTGGATTTTCTTCAAGTTTTTTGTGTGATCCCGTTCTTGTTTGGTGTGTTTTTGACGTGTTTTGGGGTCTCCGTTGAGTTTTGTTGGTTTTTCCGTGGTCATCATGGTGGAAAAGGGTAAATTGCGGGTTTTGGAGAACTTCAGGTAGGTTTAGGGGGAGTTTTCACGTGGATTCATGGTATTTGGGGTTTTCTTCTTTTTGGGGGAGTGATCCTCTCCTTTCTTCGGGTGATTTTGAAGTGTTTTGGGGTTTCCGTTGCGTTTCGTTGAGTTCCTAATGTGTTTTATGGTGGTTGGGAGTGTGCTTTGGGATTAGGAGAACATCAGGTAGGTTTAGGGTGTCTTTGGGGTGGATCTATGGTATTTGGGGTTTTCTTCTATTCTTTGGCGTGATCCTGTTCTTTTTTTGGTTGTTTTTGACGTGTTTTGGGGTCTCCGTTGGGTTTTGTTGTGTTCTCGTTGGTCATCATGGTGGAAAAGTGTAAATTGTGGGTTTTGGAGAAGATCAGGTAGGTTTAGGGTGGTTTTGGGGTGGATCTATGGTTTTGGGGGATTTTCTTCCAGTTTTGGGGGTGATGCCGATATTTTTTGGGGTGTTTTTGACGTGTTTTGTGGTCTCCGTTGTGTTTCATTGGGTTTTCCATGGTCATCATGGTGGAAAAGGGTAAATTGTGGGTTTTGGAGAAGATCAGGTAGGTTTAGGGTGGTTTTGGGGTGGATCTATGGTTTTGGGGGATTTTCTTCCAGTTTTGGGGGTGATGCCATTCTTGTTTGGGGTGTTTTTTAAGGTTTTTGGGGTCTCTGTTTGGTTTTGTTGGGTTCTCGTTGGTCATCATGGTGGAAAAGGGTAAATTGTGGGTTTTGGAGAAGATCAGGTAGGTTTAGGGTGGTTTTGGGGTGGATCTGTGGTATTCAGTTTTTTTTTTTTTTTTGTTTGGGGATGTGGGGGGGGGATGATCCTGGTCTTTTTCTGTTGTTTTTGACGTGTTTTGGGGTCTCCGTTGTGTTTCATTGGGTTTTCCATGGTCATCGTGTTGTAAAAGGGTAAATTGTGGGTTTTGGAGAACTTCAGGTAGGTTTAGGGGGAGTTTTCACGTGGATTCATGGTATTTGGGGTTTTCTTCTTTTTGGGGGAGTGATCCTCTCCTTTCTTCGGGTGATTTTGAAGTGTTTTGGGGTTTCCGTTGCGTTTCGTTGAGTTCCTAATGTGTTTTATGGTGGTTGGGAGTGTGCTTTGGGATTAGGAGAACATCAGGTAGGTTTAGGGTGTCTTTGGGGTGGATCTATGGTATTTGGGGTTTTCTTCTATTTTTTGGCGTGATCCTGTTCTTTTTTTTTGGTTGTTTTTGACGTGTTTTGGGGTCTCCGTTGGGTTTTGTTGGGTTCTCGTTGGTCATCATGGTGGAAAAGGGTAAATTGTGGGTTTTGGAGAAGATCAGGTAGGTTTAGGGTGGTTTTGGGGTGGATCTATGGTTTTGGGGGATTTTCTTCCAGTTTTGGGGGTGATGCCGATATTTTTTGGGGTGTTTTTGACGTGTTTTGGGTTCTCCGTTGTGTTTCATTGGGTTTTCCATGGTCATCATGGTGGAAAAGGGTAAATTGTGGGTTTTGGAGAAGATCAGGTAGGTTTAGGGTGGTTTTGGGGTGGATCTATGGTTTTGGGGGATTTTCTTCCAGTTTTGGGGGTGATGCCATTCTTGTTTGGGGTGTTTTTTAAGGTTTTTGGGGTCTCTGTTTGGTTTTGTTGGGTTCTCGTTGGTCATCATGGTGGAAAAGGGTAAATTGTGGGTTTTGGAGAAGATCAGGTAGGTTTAGGGTGGTTTTGGGGTGGATCTGTGGTATTCAGTTTTTTTTTTTTTTTTGTTTGGGGATGTGGGGGGGGGATGATCCTGGTCTTTTTCTGTTGTTTTTGACGTGTTTTGGGGTCTCCGTTGTGTTTCATTGGGTTTTCCATGGTCATCGTGTTGTAAAAGGGTAAATTGTGGGTTTTGGAGAACTTCAGGTAGGTTTAGGGGGATTTTTCACGTGGATTCATGGTATTTGGGGTTTTCTTCTTTTTGGGGGAGTGATCCTCTCCTTTCTTCGGGTGATTTTGAAGTGTTTTGGGGTTTCCGTTGCGTTTCGTTGAGTTCCTAATGTGTTTTATGGTGGTTGGGAGTGTGCTTTGGGATTAGGAGAACATCAGGTAGGTTTAGGGTGTCTTTGGGGTGGATCTATGGTATTTGGGGTTTTCTTCTATTTTTTGGCGTGATCCTGTTCTTTTTTTTTTGGTTGTTTTTGACGTGTTTTGGGGTCTCCGTTGGGTTTTGTTGTGTTCTCGTTGGTCATCATGGTGGAAAAGGGTAAATTGTGGGTTTTGGAGAAGATCAGGTAGGTTTAGGGTGGTTTTGGGGTGGATCTATGGTTTTGGTGTATTTTCTTCCAGTTTTGGGGGTGATGCCGATATTTTTTGGGGTGTTTTTGACGTGTTTTGGGGTCTCCATTAGGTTTTGTTGTGTTCTTGTTGGTCATTATGTTAAATAGGTGTGGATTGTGGGTTTTGGAGAAGATCAGGTAGGTTTAGGGTGGTTTTGGGGTGGATCTATGGTTTTGGGGGATTTTCTTCCAGTTTTGGGGGTGATGCCATTCTTGTTTGGGGTGTTTTTTAAGGTTTTTGGGGTCTCTGTTTTGTTTTGTTGGGTTCTCATTGGTCATCATGGTGGAAAAGGGTACATTGTGGGTTTTGGAGAAGATCAGGTAGGTTTAGGGTGGTTTTGGGGTGGATCTATGGTTTTGGTGTATTTTCTTCCAGATTTTGGGGTGATGCCGATATTTTTTGGGGTGTTTTTGATGTGTTTTGGGGTCTCCATTGGGTTTTGTTGTGTTCTTGTTGGTCATTATGTTAAATAGGTGTGGATTGTGGTTTTGGAGAAGATCAGGTAGGTTTAGGGTGGTTTTGGGGTGGATCTATGGTTTTGGCGTATTTTCTTCCAGATTTGGGGGTGATGCCGATATTTTTTGGGGTGTTTTTGACGTGTTTTGGGGTCTCTGTTGGGTTTATTTGCGTTCTCATTGGTCATCATGGTGGAATAGTGTACATTGTTGGTTTTGGAGAAGACCAGGTAGGTTTAGGGTGTCTTTGGGGTGGATCTATGGTATTTGGGGTTTTCTTCTATTCTTTGGCATGATCCTGTTCTTTTTTGGGTTGTTTTTGACGTGTTTTGGGGTCTCCGTTGGGTTTTGTTGTGTTCTCGTTGGTCATCATGGTGGAAAAGTGTAAATTGTGGGTTTTGGAGAAGATCAGGTAGGTTTAGGGTGGTTTTGGGGTGGATCTATGGTTTTGGGGGATTTTCTTCCAGTTTTGGGGGTGATGCCGATATTTTTTGGGGTGTTTTTGACGTGTTTTGTGGTCTCCGTTGTGTTTCATTGGGTTTTCCATGGTCATCATGGTGGAAAAGGGTAAATTGTGGGTTTTGGAGAAGATCAGGTAGGTTTAGGGTGGTTTTGGGGTGGATCTATGGTTTTGGGGGATTTTCTTCCAGTTTTGGGGGTGATGCCATTCTTGTTTGGGGTGTTTTTTAAGGTTTTTGGGGTCTCTGTTTGGTTTTGTTGGGTTCTCGTTGGTCATCATGGTGGAAAAGGGTAAATTGTGGGTTTTGGAGAAGATCAGGTAGGTTTAGGGTGGTTTTGGGGTGGATCTATGGAATTCAGTTTTTTTTTTTTTTTTGTTTGGGGATGTGGGGGGGGGATGATCCTGGTCTTTTTCTGTTGTTTTTGACGTGTTTTGGGGTCTCCGTTGTGTTTCATTGGGTTTTCCATGGTCATCGTGTTGTAAAAGGGTAAATTGTGGGTTTTGGAGAACTTCAGGTAGGTTTAGGGGGAGTTTTCACGTGGATTCATGGTATTTGGGGTTTTCTTCTTTTTGGGGGAGTGATCCTCTCCTTTCTTCGGGTGATTTTGAAGTGTTTTGGGGTTTCCGTTGCGTTTCGTTGAGTTCCTAATGTGTTTTATGGTGGTTGGGAGTGTGCTTTGGGATTAGGAGAACATCAGGTAGGTTTAGGGTGTCTTTGGGGTGGATCTATGGTATTTGGGGTTTTCTTCTATTTTTTGGCGTGATCCTGTTCTTTTTTTTTGGGTGTTTTGGACGTGTTTTGGGGTCTTCGTTGGGTTTTGTTGTGTTCTCGTTGGTCATCATGGTGGAAAAGGGTAAATTGTGGGTTTTGGAGAACATCAGGTAGGTTTAGGGTGGTTTTGGGGTGGATCTATGGTTTTGGCGTATTTTCTTCCAGTTTTGGGGGTGATGCCGATATTTTTTGGGGTGTTTTGGACGTGTTTTGGGGTCTCCGTTGGGTTTTGTTGTGTTCTCGTTGGTCATCATGGTGGGAAAGGGTACATTGTGGGTTTTGGAGAAGATCAGGTAGGTTTAGGGTGGTTTTGGGGTGGATCTATGATTTTGGCGTATTTTCTTCCAGTTTTGGGTGTGATGCCGATATTTTTTGGGGTGTTTTTGACGTGTTTTGGGGTCTCCATTAGGTTTTGTTGTGTTCTTGTTGGTCATTATGTTAAATAGGTGTGGATTGTGGGTTTTGGAGAAGATCAGGTAGGTTTAGGGTGGTTTTGGGTTTGATCTATGGTTTTGGGGGATTTTCTTCCAGTTTTGGGGGTGATGCCATTCTTGTTTGGGGTGTTTTTTAAGGTTTTTGGGGTCTCTGTTTGGTTTTGTTGGGTTCTCGTTGGTCATCATGGTAGAAAAGGGTACATTGTGGGTTTTGGAGAAGATCAGGTAGGTTTAGGGTGGTTTTGGGGTGGATCTATGGTTTTGGCGTATTTTCTTCCAGATTTGAGGGTGATGCCGATATTTTTTGTGTTGTTTTTGACGTGTTTTGGGGTCTCTGTTGGGTTTATTTGCGTTCTCATTGGTCATCATGGTGGAAAAGTGTACATTTTTGGTTTTGGAGAAGATCAGGTAGGTTTAAGGTGTCTTTGGGGTGGATCTATGGTATTTGGGGTTTTCTTCTATTTTTTGGCATGAACCTGTTCTTTTTTGGGGTGTTTTTGATGTGTTTTGGGGTCTCCGTTTGGTTTTGTTGTGTTCTTGTTGGTCATTATGTTAAATAGGAGTGGATTGTGGGTTTTGGAGAAGATCAGGTAGGTTTAGGGTGGTTTTGGGGTGGATCTATGGTTTTGGGGGATTTTCTTCGAGTTTTGGGGGTGATGCCGATATTTTTTGGGGTGTTTTGGACGTGTTTTGGGGTCTCCGTTGTGTTTCATTGGGTTTTCCATGGTCATCATGGTGGAAAAGGGTAAATTGTGGGTTTTGGAGAACATCAGGTAGGTTTAGGGTGGTTTTGGGGTGGATCTATGGTTTTGGCGTATTTTCTTCCAGTTTTGGGGGTGATGCCGATATTTTTTGGGGTGTTTTTGACGTGTTTTGGGGTCTCCATTAGGTTTTGTTGTGTTCTTGTTGGTCATTATGTTAAATAGGTGTGGATTGTGGGTTTTGGAGAAGATCAGGTAGGTTTAGGGTGGTTTTGGGGTGGATCTATGGTTTTGGGGGATTTTCTTCCAGTTTTGGGGGTGATGCCATTCTTGTTTGGGGTGTTTTTTAAGGTTTTTGGGGTCTCTGTTTTGTTTTGTTGGGTTCTCATTGGTCATCATGGTGGAAAAGGGTACATTGTGGGTTTTGGAGAAGATCAGGTAGGTTTAGGGTGGTTTTGGGGTGGATCTATGGTTTTGGTGTATTTTCTTCCAGATTTTGGGGTGATGCCGATATTTTTTGGGGTGTTTTTGATGTGTTTTGGGGTCTCCATTGGGTTTTGTTGTGTTCTTGTTGGTCATTATGTTAAATAGGTGTGGATTGTGGTTTTGGAGAAGATCAGGTAGGTTTAGGGTGGTTTTGGGGTGGATCTATGGTTTTGGCGTATTTTCTTCCAGATTTGGGGGTGATGCCGATATTTTTTGGGGTGTTTTTGACGTGTTTTGGGGTCTCTGTTGGGTTTATTTGCGTTCTCATTGGTCATCATGGTGGAATAGTGTACATTGTTGGTTTTGGAGAAGACCAGGTAGGTTTAGGGTGTCTTTGGGGTGGATCTATGGTATTTGGGGTTTTCTTCTATTCTTTGGCATGATCCTGTTCTTTTTTGGGTTGTTTTTGACGTGTTTTGGGGTCTCCGTTGGGTTTTGTTGTGTTCTCGTTGGTCATCATGGTGGAAAAGTGTAAATTGTGGGTTTTGGAGAAGATCAGGTAGGTTTAGGGTGGTTTTGGGGTGGATCTATGGTTTTGGGGGATTTTCTTCCAGTTTTGGGGGTGATGCCGATATTTTTTGGGGTGTTTTTGACGTGTTTTGGGGTCTCCATTAGGTTTTGTTGTGTTCTTGTTGGTCATTATGTTAAATAGGTGTGGATTGTGGGTTTTGGAGAAGATCAGGTAGGTTTAGGGTGGTTTTGGGTTTGATCTATGGTTTTGGGGGATTTTCTTCCAGTTTTGGGGGTGATGCCATTCTTGTTTGGGGTGTTTTTTAAGGTTTTTGGGGTCTCTGTTTGGTTTTGTTGGGTTCTCGTTGGTCATCATGGTAGAAAAGGGTACATTGTGGGTTTTGGAGAAGATCAGGTAGGTTTAGGGTGGTTTTGGGGTGGATCTATGGTTTTGGCGTATTTTCTTCCAGATTTGAGGGTGATGCCGATATTTTTTGTGTTGTTTTTGACGTGTTTTGGGGTCTCTGTTGGGTTTATTTGCGTTCTCATTGGTCATCATGGTGGAAAAGTGTACATTTTTGGTTTTGGAGAAGATCAGGTAGGTTTAAGGTGTCTTTGGGGTGGATCTATGGTATTTGGGGTTTTCTTCTATTTTTTGGCATGAACCTGTTCTTTTTTGGGGTGTTTTTGATGTGTTTTGGGGTCTCCGTTTGGTTTTGTTGTGTTCTTGTTGGTCATTATGTTAAATAGGAGTGGATTGTGGGTTTTGGAGAAGATCAGGTAGGTTTAGGGTGGTTTTGGGGTGGATCTATGGTTTTGGGGGATTTTCTTCCAGATTTGGGGGTGATGCCGATATTTTTTGGGGTGTTTTGGACGTGTTTTGGGGTCTCCGTTGTGTTTCATTGGGTTTTCCATGGTCATCATGGTGGAAAAGGGTAAATTGTGGGTTTTGGAGAACATCAGGTAGGTTTAGGGTGGTTTTGGGGTGGATCTATGGTTTTGGCGTATTTTCTTCCAGTTTTGGGGGTGATGCCGATATTTTTTGGGGTGTTTTTGACGTTTTTTGGGGTCTCCATTGGGTTTTGTTGTGTTCTTGTTGGTCATTATGTTAAATAGGTGTGGATTGTGGTTTTGGAGAAGATCAGGTAGGTTTAGGGTGGTTTTGGGGTGGATCTATGGTTTTGGCGTATTTTCTTCCAGTTTTGGGGGTGATGCCGATATTTGTTGGGGTGTTTTTGACGTGTTTTGGTGTCTCCGTTGTGTTTCATTGGGTTTTCCATGTTCATCATGGTGGAAAAGGGTAAATTGTGGGTTTTGGAGAAGATCAGGTAGGTTTAGGGTGGTTTTGGGGTGGATCTATGGTTTTGGGGGATTTTCTTCCAGTTTTGGGGGTGATGCCATTCTTGTTTGGGGTGTTTTTTAAGGTTTTTGGGGTCTCTGTTTGGTTTTGTTGGGTTCTCGTTGGTCATCATGGTGGAAAAGGGTAAATTGTGGGTTTTGGAGAAGATCAGGTAGGTTTAGGGTGGTTTTGGGGTGGATCTGTGGTATTCAGTTTTTTTTTTTTTTTTGTTTGGGGATGTGGGGGGGGGATGATCCTGGTCTTTTTCTGTTGTTTTTGACGTGTTTTGGGGTCTCCGTTGTGTTTCATTGGGTTTTCCATGGTCATCGTGTTGTAAAAGGGTAAATTGTGGGTTTTGGAGAACTTCAGGTAGGTTTAGGGGGAGTTTTCACGTGGATTCATGGTATTTGGGGTTTTCTTCTTTTTGGGGGAGTGATCCTCTCCTTTCTTCGGGTGATTTTGAAGTGTTTTGGGGTTTCCGTTGCGTTTCGTTGAGTTCCTAATGTGTTTTATGGTGGTTGGGAGTGTGCTTTGGGATTAGGAGAACATCAGGTAGGTTTAGGGTGTCTTTGGGGTGGATCTATGGTATTTGGGGTTTTCTTCTATTTTTTGGCGTGATCCTGTTCTGTTTTGGGATGTTTTGGACGTGTTTTGGGGTCTTCGTTGGGTTTTGTTGTGTTCTCGTTGGTCATCATGGTGGAAAAGGGTAAATTGTGGGTTTTGGAGAACATCAGGTAGGTTTAGGGTGGTTTTGGGGTGGATCTATGGTTTTGGTGTATTTTCTTCCAGTTTTGGGGGTGATGCCGATATTTTTTGGGGTGTTTTTGACGTGTTTTGGGGTCTCCGTTGGGTTTTGTTGTGTTCTCGTTGGTCATCATGGTGGGAAAGGGTACATTGTGGGTTTTGGAGAACATCAGGTAGGTTTAGGGTGGTTTTGGGGTGGATCTATGATTTTGGCGTATTTTCTTCCAGTTTTGGGTGTGATGCCGATATTTTTTGGGGTGTTTTTGACGTGTTTTGGGGTCTCCATTAGGTTTTGTTGTGTTCTTGTTGGTCATTATGTTAAATAGGTGTGGATTGTGGGTTTTGGAGAAGATCAGGTAGGTTTAGGGTGGTTTTGGGTTTGATCTATGGTTTTGGGGGATTTTCTTCCAGTTTTGGGGGTGATGCCATTCTTGTTTGGGGTGTTTTTTAAGGTTTTTGGGGTCTCTGTTTGGTTTTGTTGGGTTCTCGTTGGTCATCATGGTAGAAAAGGGTACATTGTGGGTTTTGGAGAAGATCAGGTAGGTTTAGGGTGGTTTTGGGGTGGATCTATGGTTTTGGCGTATTTTCTTCCAGATTTGAGGGTGATGCCGATATTTTTTGTGTTGTTTTTGACGTGTTTTGGTGTCTCTGTTGGGTTTATTTGCGTTCTCATTGGTCATCATGGTGGAAAAGTGTACATTTTTGGTTTTGGAGAAGATCAGGTAGGTTTAAGGTGTCTTTGGGGTGGATCTATGGTATTTGGGGTTTTCTTCTATTTTTTGGCATGAACCTGTTCTTTTTTGGGGTGTTTTTGATGTGTTTTGGGGTCTCCGTTTGGTTTTGTTGTGTTCTTGTTGGTCATTATGTTAAATAGGAGTGGATTGTGGGTTTTGGAGAAGATCAGGTAGGTTTAGGGTGGTTTTGGGGTGGATCTATGGTTTTGGGGGATTTTCTTCCAGATTTGGGGGTGATGCCGATATTTTTTGGGGTGTTTTGGACGTGTTTTGGGGTCTCCGTTGTGTTTCATTGGGTTTTCCATGGTCATCATGGTGGAAAAGGGTAAATTGTGGGTTTTGGAGAACATCAGGTAGGTTTAGGGTGGTTTTGGGGTGGATCTATGGTTTTGGCGTATTTTCTTCCAGTTTTGGGGGTGATGCCGATATTTTTTGGGGTGTTTTTGACGTGTTTTGGGGTCTCCATTAGGTTTTGTTGTGTTCTTGTTGGTCATTATGTTAAATAGGTGTGGATTGTGGGTTTTGGAGAAGATCAGGTAGGTTTAGGGTGGTTTTGGGGTGGATCTATGGTTTTGGGGGATTTTCTTCCAGTTTTGGGGGTGATGCCATTCTTGTTTGGGGTGTTTTTTAAGGTTTTTGGGGTCTCTGTTTTGTTTTGTTGGGTTCTCATTGGTCATCATGGTGGAAAAGGGTACATTGTGGGTTTTGGAGAAGATCAGGTAGGTTTAGGGTGGTTTTGGGGTGGATCTATGGTTTTGGTGTATTTTCTTCCAGATTTTGGGGTGATGCCGATATTTTTTGGGGTGTTTTTGATGTGTTTTGGGGTCTCCATTGGGTTTTGTTGTGTTCTTGTTGGTCATTATGTTAAATAGGTGTGGATTGTGGTTTTGGAGAAGATCAGGTAGGTTTAGGGTGGTTTTGGGGTGGATCTATGGTTTTGGCGTATTTTCTTCCAGATTTGGGGGTGATGCCGATATTTTTTGGGGTGTTTTTGACGTGTTTTGGGGTCTCTGTTGGGTTTATTTGCGTTCTCATTGGTCATCATGGTGGAATAGTGTACATTGTTGGTTTTGGAGAAGACCAGGTAGGTTTAGGGTGTCTTTGGGGTGGATCTATGGTATTTGGGGTTTTCTTCTATTCTTTGGCATGATCCTGTTCTTTTTTGGGTTGTTTTTGACGTGTTTTGGGGTCTCCGTTGGGTTTTGTTGTGTTCTCGTTGGTCATCATGGTGGAAAAGTGTAAATTGTGGGTTTTGGAGAACATCAGGTAGGTTTAGGGTGGTTTTGGGGTGGATCTATGGTTTTGGGGGATTTTCTTCCAGTTTTGGGGGTGATGCCGATATTTTTTGGGGTGTTTTGGACGTGTTTTGGGGTCTCCATTAGGTTTTGTTGTGTTCTTGTTGGTCATTATGTTAAATAGGTGTGGATTGTGGGTTTTGGAGAAGATCAGGTAGGTTTAGGGTGGTTTTGGGTTTGATCTATGGTTTTGGGGGATTTTCTTCCAGTTTTGGGGGTGATGCCATTCTTGTTTGGGGTGTTTTTTAAGGTTTTTGGGGTCTCTGTTTGGTTTTGTTGGGTTCTCGTTGGTCATCATGGTAGAAAAGGGTACATTGTGGGTTTTGGAGAAGATCAGGTAGGTTTAGGGTGGTTTTGGGGTGGATCTATGGTTTTGGCGTATTTTCTTCCAGATTTGAGGGTGATGCCGATATTTTTTGTGTTGTTTTTGACGTGTTTTGGGGTCTCTGTTGGGTTTATTTGCGTTCTCATTGGTCATCATGGTGGAAAAGTGTACATTTTTGGTTTTGGAGAAGATCAGGTAGGTTTAAGGTGTCTTTGGGGTGGATCTATGGTATTTGGGGTTTTCTTCTATTTTTTGGCATGAACCTGTTCTTTTTTGGGGTGTTTTTGATGTGTTTTGGGGTCTCCGTTTGGTTTTGTTGTGTTCTTGTTGGTCATTATGTTAAATAGGAGTGGATTGTGGGTTTTGGAGAAGATCAGGTAGGTTTAGGGTGGTTTTGGGGTGGATCTATGGTTTTGGGGGATTTTCTTCCAGATTTGGGGGTGATGCCGATATTTTTTGGGGTGTTTTGGACGTGTTTTGGGGTCTCCGTTGTGTTTCATTGGGTTTTCCATGGTCATCATGGTGGAAAAGGGTAAATTGTGGGTTTTGGAGAACATCAGGTAGGTTTAGGGTGGTTTTGGGGTGGATCTATGGTTTTGGCGTATTTTCTTCCAGTTTTGGGGGTGATGCCCATATTTTTTGGGGTGTTTTTGACGTTTTTTGGGGTCTCCATTGGGTTTTGTTGTGTTCTTGTTGGTCATTATGTTAAATAGGTGTGGATTGTGGTTTTGGAGAAGATCAGGTAGGTTTAGGGTGGTTTTGGGGTGGATCTATGGTTTTGGCGTATTTTCTTCCAGATTTGGGGGTGATGCCGATATTTTTTGGGGTGTTTTTGACGTGTTTTGGGGTCTCTGTTGGGTTTATTTGCGTTCTCATTGGTCATCATGGTGGAATAGTGTACATTGTTGGTTTTGGAGAAGACCAGGTAGGTTTAGGGTGTCTTTGGGGTGGATCTATGGTATTTGGGGTTTTCTTCTATTCTTTGGCATGATCCTGTTCTTTTTTGTGTTGTTTTTGACGTGTTTTGGGGTCTCCGTTGGGTTTTGTTGTGTTCTCGTTGGTCATCATGGTGGAAAAGTGTAAATTGTGGGTTTTGGAGAAGATCAGGTAGGTTTAGGGTGGTTTTGGGGTGGATCTATGGTTTTGGGGGATTTTCTTCCAGTTTTGGGGGTGATGCCGATATTTTTTGGGGTGTTTTTGACGTGTTTTGTGGTCTCCGTTGTGTTTCATTGGGTTTTCCATGGTCATCATGGTGGAAAAGGGTAAATTGTGGGTTTTGGAGAAGATCAGGTAGGTTTAGGGTGGTTTTGGGGTGGATCTATGGTTTTGGGGGATTTTCTTCCAGTTTTGGGGGTGATGCCATTCTTGTTTGGGGTGTTTTTTAAGGTTTTTGGGGTCTCTGTTTGGTTTTGTTGGGTTCTCGTTGGTCATCATGGTGGAAAAGGGTAAATTGTGGGTTTTGGAGAAGATCAGGTAGGTTTAGGGTGGTTTTGGGGTGGATCTGTGGTATTCAGTTTTTTTTTTTTTTTTGTTTGGGGATGTGGGGGGGGGATGATCCTGGTCTTTTTCTGTTGTTTTTGACGTGTTTTGGGGTCTCCGTTGTGTTTCATTGGGTTTTCCATGGTCATCGTGTTGTAAAAGGGTAAATTGTGGGTTTTGGAGAACTTCAGGTAGGTTTAGGGGGAGTTTTCACGTGGATTCATGGTATTTGGGGTTTTCTTCTTTTTGGGGGAGTGATCCTCTCCTTTCTTCGGGTGATTTTGAAGTGTTTTGGGGTTTCCGTTGCGTTTCGTTGAGTTCCTAATGTGTTTTATGGTGGTTGGGAGTGTGCTTTGGGATTAGGAGAACATCAGGTAGGTTTAGGGTGTCTTTGGGGTGGATCTATGGTATTTGGGGTTTTCTTCTATTTTTTGGCGTGATCCTGTTCTTTTTTTTTTGGTTGTTTTTGACGTGTTTTGGGGTCTCCGTTGGGTTTTGTTGTGTTCTCGTTGGTCATCATGGTGGAAAAGGGTAAATTGTGGGTTTTGGAGAACATCAGGTAGGTTTAGGGTGGTTTTGGGGTGGATCTATGGTTTTGGCGTATTTTCTTCCAGTTTTGGGGGTGATGCCGATATTTTTTGGGGTGTTTTTGACGTGTTTTGGGGTCTCCATTAGGTTTTGTTGTGTTCTTGTTGGTCATTATGTTAAATAGGTGTGGATTGTGGGTTTTGGAGAAGATCAGGTAGGTTTAGGGTGGTTTTGGGGTGGATCTATGGTTTTGGGCGATTTTCTTCCAGTTTTGGGGGTGATGCCATTCTTGTTTGGGGTGTTTTTTAAGGTTTTTGGGGTCTCTGTTTTGTTTTGTTGGGTTCTCATTGGTCATCATGGTGGAAAAGGGTACATTGTGGGTTTTGGAGAAGATCAGGTAGGTTTAGGGTGGTTTTGGGGTGGATCTATGGTTTTGGTGTATTTTCTTCCAGATTTTGGGGTGATGCCGATATTTTTTGGGGTGTTTTTGATGTGTTTTGGGGTCTCCATTGGGTTTTGTTGTGTTCTTGTTGGTCATTATGTTAAATAGGTGTGGATTGTGGTTTTGGAGAAGATCAGGTAGGTTTAGGGTGGTTTTGGGGTGGATCTATGGTTTTGGCGTATTTTCTTCCAGATTTGGGGGTGATGCCGATATTTTTTGGGGTGTTTTTGACGTGTTTTGGGGTCTCTGTTGGGTTTATTTGCGTTCTCATTGGTCATCATGGTGGAATAGTGTACATTGTTGGTTTTGGAGAAGACCAGGTAGGTTTAGGGTGTCTTTGGGGTGGATCTATGGTATTTGGGGTTTTCTTCTATTCTTTGGCATGATCCTGTTCTTTTTTGGGTTGTTTTTGACGTGTTTTGGGGTCTCCGTTGGGTTTTGTTGTGTTCTCGTTGGTCATCATGGTGGAAAAGTGTAAATTGTGGGTTTTGGAGAACATCAGGTAGGTTTAGGGTGGTTTTGGGGTGGATCTATGGTTTTGGGGGATTTTCTTCCAGATTTGGGGGTGATGCCGATATTTTCTGGGGTGTTTTTTAAGTTTTTTGGGGTCTCTGTTTGGTTTTGTTGGGTTCTCGTTGGTCATCATGGTGGAATAGTGTACATTGTGGGTTGTGGAGAAGATCAGGTAGGTTTAGGGTGGTTTTGGGGTGGATCTATGGTTTTGGGGGATTTTCTTCCAGTTTTGGGGGTGATGCCATTCTTGTTTGGGGTGTTTTTTAAGGTTTTTGGGGTCTCCGTTTTGTTTTGTTGGGTTCTCATTGGTCATCATGGTGGAAAAAGGTACATTGTGGGTTTTGGAGAACATCAGGTAGGTTTAGGGTGGTTTTGGGGTGGATCTATGGTTTTGGTGTATTTTCTTCCAGATTTTGGGGTGATGCCGATATTTTTTGGGGTGTTTTTGATGTGTTTTGGGGTCTCCATTGGGTTTTGTTGTGTTCTTGTTGGTCATTATGTTAAATAGGTGTGGATTGTGGTTTTGGAGAAGATCAGGTAGGTTTAGGGTGGTTTTGGGGTGGATCTATGGTTTTGGCGTATTTTCTTCCAGATTTGGGGGTGATGCCGATATTTTTTGGGGTGTTTTTGACGTGTTTTGGGGTCTCTGTTGGGTTTATTTGCGTTCTCATTGGTCATCATGGTGGAATAGTGTACATTGTTGGTTTTGGAGAAGACCAGGTAGGTTTAGGGTGTCTTTGGGGCGGATCTATGGTATTTGGGGTTTTCTTCTATTTTTTGGCATGAACCTGTTCTTTTTTGGGGTGTTTTTGATGTGTTTTGGGGTCTCCGTTGGGTTTTGTTGGGTTCTTGTTGGTCATTATGTTAAATAGGAGTGGATTGTGGGTTTTGGAGAAGATCAGGTAGGTTTAGGGTGGTTTTGGGGTGGATCTATGGTTTTGGCGTATATTCTTCCAGATTTGGGGGTGATGCCGATATTTTTTGGGGTGTTTTTGACGTGTTTTGGGGTCTCCGTTGTGTTTCATTGGGTTTTCCATGTTCATCATGGTGGAAAAGGGTAAATTGCGGGTTTTGGAGAACATCAGGTAGTTTTAATTGGAGTTTTGGGGTGGATTCATGGTGTTTGCGTTTTTCTTCCGTTTTTTTTTCTTTTTTTTTTTTTTTTTTGGGGGGGTGATCTTATTCTTTTTGGTGTGTTTTTGACATGTTTTGGGGTCTCCGTTGGGTTTCGTTGGGTTGTCGTTTGTCGTTAAGGTCAATGGGAGTGGATTGTGGGGTTTGGAGAAGATCAGGTGAGCTTAGGGTGGTTTTTGGGGGAAAATCACGGTTTTGGTTTTTTTTCTTCTGATCCAGTTCCTTCTTGGCGTGTTTTTGACGTGTTTTGGGGTCTCCGTTGGATTTTAGTTGGGTTCTTGTTGGTCATCAGTGTGGAAAATGATAAATAGTTGGTTTTGGTGAACATCAGGTAGGTTTAGGGTGGTTTGGGGGTGCATCTATGGTATTTGGGGTTTTCTTCTGTTTTTTTTTGGGGGTGATCCTGTTCTTTTTTTTGTGGTGTTTTTGACGTGTTTTGGGGTCTCTGTTGGGTTTCGTTGCGTTTTCCGTTGTCATCATGTTGGAAAATGTTAAATTGTGGGTTTTGGAGAACATCAGGTAGGTTAAGGGGGACGTTTGGGGTGGATTCATGGTATTTGGGTTTTTCTTTCGTTTTGGGGTGATCCTGTTCTTGTTTGGGGTGTTTTGGACGTGTTTTGGGGTCTCCGTTGGGTTTTGTTGTGTTCTTGTTGGTCATTATGTTAAATAGGTGTGGATTGTGGGTTTTGGAAAACATCAGGTAGGTTTAGGGTGGTTTTGTGATTGGATCTATGGTATTGGTGGATTTTCTTCAAGTTTTTTGTGTGATCCCGTTCTTGTTTGGTGTGTTTTTGACGTGTTTTGGGGTCTCCGTTGAGTTTTGTTGGGTTTTCCGTGGTCATCATGGTGGAAAAGGGTAAATTGCGGGTTTTGGAGAACTTCAGGTAGGTTTAGGGGGAGTTTTCACGTGGATTCATGGTATTTGGGGTTTTCTTCTTTTTGGGGGAGTGATTCTCTCCTTTCTTCGGGTGATTTTGAAGTGTTTTGGGGTTTCCGTTGCGTTTCGTTGAGTTCCTAATGTGTTTTATGGTGGTTGGGAGTGTGCTTTGGGATTAGGAGAACAACAGGTAGGTTTAGGGTGTCTTTGGGGTGGATCTATGGTATTTGGGGTTTTCTTCTATTCTTTGGCATGATCCTGTTCTTTTTTGGGTTGTTTTTGACGTGTTTTGGGGTCTCCGTTGGGTTTTGTTGTGTTCTCGTTGGTCATCATGGTGGAAAAGTGTAAATTGTGGGTTTTGGAGAAGATCAGGTAGGTTTAGGGTGGTTTTGGGGTGGATCTATGGTTTTGGGGGATTTTCTTCCAGTTTTGGGGGTGATGCCGATATTTTTTGGGGTGTTTTTGACGTGTTTTGGGGTCTCCGTTGTGTTTCATTGGGTTTTCCATGGTCATCATGGTGGAAAAGGGTAAATTGTGGGTTTTGGAGAAGATCAGGTAGGTTTAGGGTGGTTTTGGGGTGGATCTATGGTTTTGGGGGATTTTCTTCCAGTTTTGGGGGTGATGCCATTCTTGTTTGGGGTGTTTTTTAAGGTTTTTGGGGTCTCTGTTTGGTTTTGTTGGGTTCTCGTTGGTCATCATGGTGGAAAAGGGTAAATTGTGGGTTTTGGAGAATATCAGGTAGGTTTAGGGTGGTTTTGGGGTGGATCTATGGTATTCAGTTTTTTTTTTTGTTTGGGGATGTGGGGGGGGGATGATCCTGGTCTTTTTCTGTTGTTTTTGACGTGTTTTGGGGTCTCCGTTGTGTTTCATTGGGTTTTCCATGGTCATCGTGTTGTAAAAGGGTAAATTGTGGGTTTTGGAGAACTTCAGGTAGGTTTAGGGGGAGTTTTCACGTGGATTCATGGTATTTGGGGTTTTCTTCTTTTTGGGGGAGTGATCCTCTCCTTTCTTCGGGTGATTTTGAAGTGTTTTGGGGTTTCCGTTGCGTTTCGTTGAGTTCCTAATGTGTTTTCTGGTGGTTGGGAGTGTGCTTTGGGATTAGGAGAACATCAGGTAGGTTTAGGGTGTCTTTGGGGTGGATCTATGGTATTTGGGGTTTTCTTCTATTTTTTGGCGTGATCCTGTTCTTTTTTTTTGGTTGTTTTTGACGTGTTTTGGGGTCTCCGTTGGGTTTTGTTGTGTTCCTGTTGGTCTTTCTGTTAAATAGGTGTGGATTGTGGGTTTTGGAGAACTTCAGGTAGGTTTAGGGTGGTTTTGGGGTGGATCTATGGTTTTGGTGTATTTTCTTCCAGTTTTGGGGGTGATGCCGATATTTTTTGGGGTGTTTTTGACGTGTTTTGTGGTCTCCGTTGTGTTTCATTGGGTTTTCCATGGTCATCATGGTGGAAAAGGGTAAATTGTGGGTTTTGGAGAAGATCAGGTAGGTTTAGGGTGGTTTTGGGGTGGATCTATGGTTTTGGGGGATTTTCTTCCAGTTTTGGGTGTGATGCCATTCTTGTTTGGGGTGTTTTTTAAGGTTTTTGGGGTCTCTGTTTTGTTTTGTTGGGTTCTCGTTGGTCATCATGTTGGAAAAGGGTAAATTGTGGGTTTTGGAGAACATCAGGTAGGTTTAGGGTGGTTTTGGGGTGGATCTATGGAATTCAGTTTTTTTTTTTTTTCTTGGGGGGGTGCGGGGGGGATGATCCTGGTCTTTTTCTGTTGTTTTTGACGTGTTTTGGGGTCTCCGTTGTGTTTCATTGGGTTTTCCATGGTCATCGTGTTGTAAAAGGGTAAATTGTGGGTTTTGGAGAACTTCAGGTAGGTTTAGGGGGAGTTTTCACGTGGATTCATGGTATTTGGGGTTTTCTTCTTTTTGGGGGAGTGATCCTCTCCTTTCTTCGGGTGATTTTGAAGTGTTTTGGGGTTTCCGTTGCGTTTTGTTGAGTTCCTAATGTGTTTTATGGTGGTTGGGAGTGTGCTTTGGGATTAGGAGAACATCAGGTAGGTTTAGGGTGTCTTTGGGGTGGATCTATGGTATTTGGGGTTTTCTTCTATTCTTTAGCGTGATCCTGTTCTTTTTTTTTGGGTGTATTTGACGTGTTTTGGGGTCTCCGTTGGGTTTTGTTGTGTTCCTGTTGGTCTTTCTGTTAAATAGGTGTGGATTGTGGGTTTTGGAGAACTTCAGGTAGGTTTAGTGTGGTTTTGGGGTGGATCTATGGTTTTGGCGTATTTTCTTCCAGTTTTGGGGGTGATGCCGATATTTTTTGGGGTGTTTTTGACGTGTTTTGGGGTCTCCATTAGGTTTTGTTGTGTTCTTGTTGGTCATTATGTTAAATAGGTGTGGATTGTGGGTTTTGGAGAAGATCAGGTAGGTTTAGGGTGGTTTTGGGGTGGATCTATGGTTTTGGGGGATTTTCTTCCAGTTTTGGGGGTGATGCCATTCTTGTTTGGGGTGTTTTTTAAGGGTTTTGGGGTCTCTGTTTGGTTTTGTTGGGTTCTCGTTGGTCATCATGTTGGAAAAGGGTAAATTGTGGGTTTTGGAGAAGATCATTTAGGTTTAGGGTGGTTTTGGGGTGGATCTATGGTTTTGGCGTATTTTCTTCCAGTTTTGGGGGTGATGCCGATATTTTTTGGGGTGTTTTTGACGTGTTTTGTGGTCTCCATTGTGTTTCATTGGGTTTTCCATGGTCATCATGGCGGAAAAGGGTAAATTGTGGGTTTTGGAGAAGATCAGGTAGGTTTAGGGTGGTTTTGGGGTGGATCTATGGTTTTGGGGGATTTTCTTCCAGTTTTGGGTGTGATGCCATTCTTGTTTGGGGTGTTTTTTAAGGTTTTTGGGGTCTCTGTTTTGTTTTGTTGGGTTCTCGTTGGTCATCATGGTGGAAAAGGGTAAATTGTGGGTTTTGGAGAACATCAGGTAGGTTTAGGGTGGTTTTGGGGTGGATCTATGGTTTTGGCGTATTTTCTTCCAGTTTTGGGTGTGATGCCATTCTTGTTTGGGTTTTTTTTTAAGGTTTCTGGGGTCTCTGTTGGGTTTTGTTGGGTTCTCGTTTGTCATCATGGTGGAAAAGGGTAAATTGTGGGTTTTGGAGAACATCAGGTAGGTTTAGGGTGGTTTTGGGGTGGATCTATGGTATTCAGTTTTTTTTTTTTTTTTTTTTTTTTGGCGGGGGAGGCGGGGGGGATGATCCTGGACTTTTTGTGTTGTTTTTGAAGTGTTTTGGGCTCTCCGTTGTGTTTCATTGGGTTTTCCATGGTCATCGTGTTGTAAAAGGGTAAATTGTGGGTTTTGGAGAACTTCAGGTAGGTTTAGGGGGAGTTTTCACGTGGATTCATGGTATTTGGGGTTTTCTTCTTTTTGGGGGAGTGATCCTCTCCTTTCTTCGGGTGATTTTGAAGTGTTTTGGGGTTTCCGTTGCGTTTCGTTGAGTTCCTAATGTGTTTTATGGTGGTTGGGAGTGTGCTTTGGGATTAGGAGAACATCAGGTAGGTTTAGGGTGTCTTTGGGGTGGATCTATGGTATTTGGGGTTTTCTTCCATTTTTTGGCGTGATCCTGTTCTTTTTTGTGGTGTTTTGGACGTGTTTTGGGGTCTCCGTTGGGTTTTGTTGTGTTCTCGTTGGTCATCATGGTGGAAAAGTGTAAATTGTGGGTTTTGGAGAACATCAGGTAGGTTTAGGGTGGTTTTGGGGTGGATCTATGGTTTTGGCGTATTTTCTTCCAGTTTTGGGGGTGATGCCGATATTTTTTGGGGTGTTTTGGACGTGTTTTGGGGTCTCCGTTGGGTTTTGTTGTGTTCTCGTTGGTCATCATGGTGGGAAAGGGTACATTGTGGGTTTTGGAGAACATCAGGTAGGTTTAGGGTGGTTTTGGGGTGGATCTATGATTTTGGCGTATTTTCTTCCAGTTTTGGGTGTGATGCCGATATTTTTTGGGGTGTTTTTGACGTGTTTTGGGGTCTCCATTAGGTTTTGTTGTGTTCTTGTTGGTCATTATGTTAAATAGGTGTGGATTGTGGGTTTTGGAGAAGATCAGGTAGGTTTAGGGTGGTTTTGGGTTTGATCTATGGTTTTGGGGGATTTTCTTCCAGTTTTGGGGGTGATGCCATTCTTGTTTGGGGTGTTTTTTAAGGTTTTTGGGGTCTCTGTTTGGTTTTGTTGGGTTCTCGTTGGTCATCATGGTAGAAAAGGGTACATTGTGGGTTTTGGAGAAGATCAGGTAGGTTTAGGGTGGTTTTGGGGTGGATCTATGGTTTTGGCGTATTTTCTTCCAGATTTGAGGGTGATGCCGATATTTTTTGTGTTGTTTTTGACGTGTTTTGGGGTCTCTGTTGGGTTTATTTGCGTTCTCATTGGTCATCATGGTGGAAAAGTGTACATTGTTGGTTTTGGAGAAGATCAGGTAGGTTTAAGGTGTCTTTGGGGTGGATCTATGGTATTTGGGGTTTTCTTCTAATTTTTGGCATGAACCTGTTCTTTTTTGGGGTGTTTTTGATGTGTTTTGGGGTCTCCGTTTGGTTTTGTTGTGTTCTTGTTGGTCATTATGTTAAATAGGAGTGGATTGTGGGTTTTGGAGAAGATCAGGTAGGTTTAGGGTGGTTTTGGGGTGGATCTATGGTTTTGGGGGATTTTCTTCCAGATTTGGGGGTGATGCCGATATTTTTTGGGGTGTTTTGGACGTGTTTTGGGGTCTCCGTTGTGTTTCATTGGGTTTTCCATGGTCATCATGGTGGAAAAGGGTAAATTGTGGGTTTTGGAGAACATCAGGTAGGTTTAGGGTGGTTTTGGGGTGGATCTATGGTTTTGGCGTATTTTCTTCCAGTTTTGGGGGTGATGCCTATATTTTTTGGGGTGTTTTTGACGTTTTTTGGGGTCTCCATTGGGTTTTGTTGTGTTCTTGTTGGTCATTATGTTAAATAGGTGTGGATTGTGGTTTTGGAGAAGATCAGGTAGGTTTAGGGTGGTTTTGGGGTGGATCTATGGTTTTGGCGTATTTTCTTCCAGTTTTGGGGGTGATGCCGATATTTTTTGGGGTGTTTTTGACGTGTTTTGGTGTCTCCGTTGTGTTTCATTGGGTTTTCCATGTTCATCATGGTGGAAAAGGGTAAATTGTGGGTTTTGGAAAAGATCAGGTAGGTTTAGGGTGGTTTTGGGGTGGATCTATGGTTTTGGGGGATTTTCTTCCAGTTTTGGGGGTGATGCCATTCTTGTTTGGGGTGTTTTTTAAGGTTTTTGGGGTCTCTGTTTGGTTTTGTTGGGTTCTCGTTGGTCATCATGGTGGAAAAGAGTAAATTGTGGGTTTTGGAGAACATCAGGTAGGTTTAGGGTGGTTTTGGGGTGGATCTATGGTATTCAGTTTTTTTTTTTGTTTGGGGATGTGGGGGGGGGATGATCCTGGTCTTTTTCTGTTGTTTTTGACGTGTTTTGGGGTCTCCGTTGTGTTTCATTGGGTTTTCCATGGTCATCGTGTTGTAAAAGGGTAAATTGTGGGTTTTGGAGAACTTCAGGTAGGTTTAGGGGGAGTTTTCACGTGGATTCATGGTATTTGGGGTTTTCTTCTTTTTGGGGGAGTGATCCTCTCCTTTCTTCGGGTGATTTTGAAGTGTTTTGGGGTTTCCGTTGCGTTTCGTTGAGTTCCTAATGTGTTTTATGGTGGTTGGGAGTGTGCTTTGGGATTAGGAGAACATCAGGTAGGTTTAGGGTGTCTTTGGGGTGGATCTATGGTATTTGGGGTTTTCTTCTATTTTTTGGCATGATCCTGTTCTTTTTTGTGGTGTTTTGGACGTGTTTTGGGGTCTCCGTTGGGTTTTGTTGTGTTCTCGTTGGTCATCATGGTGGAAAAGTGTAAATTGTGGGTTTTGGAGAACATCAGGTAGGTTTAGGGTGGTTTTGGGGTGGATCTATGGTTTTGGCGTATTTTCTTCCAGTTTTGGGGGTGATGCCGATATTTTTTGGGGTGTTTTGGACGTGTTTTGGGGTCTCCGTTGGGTTTTGTTGTGTTCTCGTTGGTCATCATGGTGGAAAAGGGTACATTGTGGGTTTTGGAGAAGATCAGGTAGGTTTAGGGTGGTTTTGGGGTGGATCTATGATTTTGGCGTATTTTCTTCCAGTTTTGGGTGTGATGCCGATATTTTTTGGGGTGTTTTTGACGTGTTTTGGGGTCTCCATTAGGTTTTGTTGTGTTCTTGTTGGTCATTATGTTAAATAGGTGTGGATTGTGGGTTTTGGAGAACTTCAGGTAGGTTTAGGGTGGTTTTGGGTTTGATCTATGGTTTTGGGGGATTTTCTTCCAGTTTTGGGGGTAATGCCATTCTTTTTTGGGGTGTTTTTTAAAATTTTTTGGGTCTCTGTTTTGTTTTGTTGGGTTCTCATTGGTCATCATGGTGGAAAAGGGTACATTGTGGGTTTTGGAGAAGATCAGGTAGGTTTAGGGTGGTTTTGGGGTGGATCTATGGTTTTGGCGGATTTTCTTCCAGATTTGGGGGTGATGCCGATATTTTTTGGGGTGTTTTTGACGTTTTTTGGGGTCTCCATTGGGTTTTGTTGTGTTCTTGTTGGTCATTATGTTAAATAGGTGTGGATTGTGGTTTTGGAGAAGATCAGGTAGGTTTAGGGTGGTTTTGGGGTGGATCTATGGTTTTGGCGTATTTTCTTCCAGTTTTGGGGGTGATGCCGATATTTTTTGGGGTGTTTTTGACGTGTTTTGGGGTCTCTGTTGGGTTTATTTGCGTTCTCATTGGTCATCATGGTGGAAAAGTGTACATTGTTGGTTTTGGAGAAGATCAGGTAGGTTTAGGGTGTCTTTGGGGTGGATCTATGGTATTTGGGGTTTTCTTCTATTTTTTGGCATGAACCTGTTCTTTTTTGGGGTGTTTTTGATGTGTTTTGGGGTCTCCGTTGGGTTTTGTTGTGTTCTTGTTGGTCATTATGTTAAATAGGTGTGGATTGTGGGTTTTGGAGAAGATCAGGTAGGTTTAGGGTGGTTTTGGGGTGGATCTATGGTTTTGGCGTATTTTCTTCCAGATTTGGGGGTGATGCCGATATTTTTTGGGGTGTTTTGGACGTGTTTTGGGGTCTCCGTTGTGTTTCATTGGGTTTTCCATGTTCATCATGGTGGAAAATGGTAAATTGTGGGTTTTGGAGAACATCAGGTAGTTTTAATTGGAGTTTTGGGGTGGATTCATGGTGTTTGCGTTTTTCTTCCGTTTTTTTTCTTTTTTTTTTTTTTTTTTTTGTGGGGGTGATCTTATTCTTTTTGGTGTGTTTTTGACATGTTTTGGGGTCTCCGTTGGGTTTCGTTGGGTTGTCGTTTGTCGTTAAGGTCAATGGGAGTGGATTGTGGGGTTTGGAGAAGATCAGGTGAGCTTAGGGTGGTTTTTGGGGGAAAATCACGGTTTTGGTTTTTTTTCTTCTGATCCAGTTCCTTCTTGGCGTGTTTTTGACGTGTTTTGGGGTCTCCGTTGGATTTTAGTTGGGTTCTTGTTGGTCATCAGTGTGGAAAATGATAAATAGTTGGTTTTGGTGAACATCAGGTAGGTTTAGGGTGGTTTGGGGGTGCATCTATGGTATTTGGGGTTTTCTTCTGTTTTTTTTTGGGGGTGATCCTGTTCTTTTTTTTGTGGTGTTTTTGACGTGTTTTGGGGTCTCTGTTGGGTTTCGTTGCGTTTTCCGTTGTCATCATGTTGGAAAATGTTAAATTGTGGGTTTTGGAGAACATCAGGTAGGTTAAGGGGGACGTTTGGGGTGGATTCATGGTATTTGGGTTTTTCTTTCGTTTTGGGGTGATCCTGTTCTTGTTTGGGGTGTTTTGGACGTGTTTTGGGGTCTCCGTTGGGTTTTGTTGTGTTCTTGTTGGTCATTATGTTAAATAGGTGTGGATTGTGGGTTTTGGAAAACATCAGGTAGGTTTAGGGTGGTTTTGTGATTGGATCTATGGTATTGGTGGATTTTCTTCAAGTTTTTTGTGTGATGCCGTTCTTGTTTGGTGTGTTTTTGACGTGTTTTGGGGTCTCCGTTGAGTTTTGTTGGGTTTTCCGTGGTCATCATGGTGGAAAAGGGTAAATTGCGGGTTTTGGAGAACTTCAGGTAGGTTTAGGGGGAGTTTTCGCGTGGATTCATGGTATTTGGGGTTTTCTTCTTTTTGGGGGATTGATCCTCTCCTTTCTTCGGGTGATTTTGAAGTGTTTTGGGGTTTCCGTTGCGTTTCGTTGAGTTCCTAATGTGTTTTATGGTGGTTGGGAGTGTGCTTTGGGATTAGGAGAACATCAGGTAGGTTTAGGGTGTCTTTGGGGTGGATCTATGGTATTTGGGGTTTTCTTCTATTCTTTGGCGTGATCCTGTTCTTTTTTGGGTTGTTTTTGACGTGTTTTGGGGTCTCCGTTGGGTTTTGTTGTGTTCTCGTTGGTCATCATGGTGGAAAAGTGTAAATTGTGGGTTTTGGAGAAGATCAGGTAGGTTTAGGGTGGTTTTGGGGTGGATCTATGGTTTTGGCGTATTTTCTTCCAGTTTTGGGGGTGATGCCGATATTTTTTGGGGTGTTTTTGACGTGTTTTGGGGTCTCCGTTGTGTTTCATTGGGTTTTCCATGGTCATCATGGTGGAAAAGGGTAAATTGTGGGTTTTGGAGAAGATCAGGTAGGTTTAGGGTGGTTTTGGGGTGGATCTATGGTTTTGGGGGATTTTCTTCCAGTTTTGGGGGTGATGCCATTCTTGTTTGGGGTGTTTTTTAAGGTTTTTGGGGTCTCTGTTTGGTTTTGTTGGGTTCTCGTTGGTCATCATGGTGGAAAAGGGTAAATTGTGGGTTTTGGAGAAGATCAGGTAGGTTTAGGGTGGTTTTGGGGTGGATCTATGGTATTCAGTTTTTTTTTTTTGTTTGGGGATGTGGGGGGGGGATGATCCTGGTCTTTTTCTGTTGTTTTTGACGTGTTTTGGGGTCTCCGTTGTGTTTCATTGGGTTTTCCATGGTCATCGTGTTGTAAAAGGGTAAATTGTGGGTTTTGGAGAACTTCAGGTAGGTTTAGGGGGAGTTTTCACGTGGATTCATGGTATTTGGGGTTTTCTTCTTTTTGGGGGAGTGATCCTCTCCTTTCTTCGGGTGATTTTGAAGTGTTTTGGGGTTTCCGTTGCGTTTCGTTGAGTTCCTAATGTGTTTTCTGGTGGTTGGGAGTGTGCTTTGGGATTAGGAGAACATCAGGTAGGTTTAGGGTGTCTTTGGGGTGGATCTATGGTATTTGGGGTTTTCTTCTATTTTTTGGCGTGATCCTGTTCTTTTTTTTTGGGTGTATTTGACGTGTTTTGGGGTCTCCGTTGGGTTTTGTTGTGTTCCTGTTGGTCTTTCTGTTAAATAGGTGTGGATTGTGGGTTTTGGAGAACTTCAGGTAGGTTTAGTGTGGTTTTGGGGTGGATCTATGGTTTTGGGGGATTTTCTTTCAGTTTTGGGTGTGATGCCGTTCTTGTTTGGGGTGTTTTTTAAGGTTTTTGGGGTCTCTGTTGGGTTTTGTTGGGTTCTCGTTGGTCATCATGGTGGAAAATGGTAAATTGTGGGTTTTGGAGAAGATCAGGTAGGTTTAGGGTGGTTTTGGGGTGGATCTATGGTTTTGGCGTATTTTCTTCCAGTTTTGGGGGTGATGCCGATATTTTTTGGGGTGTTTTTGACGTGTTTTGGGGTCTCCATTAGGTTTTGTTGTGTTCTTGTTGGTCATTATGTTAAATAGGTGTGGATTGTGGGTTTTGGAGAAGATCAGGTAGGTTTAGGGTGGTTTTGGGGTGGATCTATGGTATTCAGTTTTTTTTTTTTTTTTTTTTTTTGGCGGCGGGGGCGGGGGGGATGATCCTGGACTTTTTGTGTTGTTTTTGAAGTGTTTTGGGGTCTCCGTTGTGTTTCATTGGGTTTTCCATGGTCATCGTGTTGTAAAAGGGTAAATTGTGGGTTTTGGAGAACTTCAGGTAGGTTTAGGGGGAGTTTTCACGTGGATTCATGGTATTTGGGGTTTTCTTCTTTTTGGGGGAGTGATCCTCTCCTTTCTTCGGGTGATTTTGAAGTGTTTTGGGGTTTCCGTTGCGTTTCGTTGAGTTCCTAATGTGTTTTATGGTGGTTGGGAGTGTGCTTTGGGATTAGGAGAACATCAGGTAGGTTTAGGGTGTCTTTGGGGTGGATCTATGGTATTTGGGGTTTTCTTCTATTTTTTGGCGTGATCCTGTTCTTTTTTTTTGGGTGTATTTGACGTGTTTTGGGGTCTCCGTTGGGTTTTGTTGTGTTCCTGTTGGTCTTTCTGTTAAATAGGTGTGGATTGTGGGTTTTGGAGAACTTCAGGTAGGTTTAGTGTGGTTTTGGGGTGGATCTATGGTTTTGGGGGATTTTCTTTCAGTTTTGGGTGTGATGCCGTTCTTGTTTGGGGTGTTTTTTAAGGGTTTTGGGGTCTCCGTTGGGTTTTGTTGGGTTCTCGTTGGTCATCATGGTGGAAAAGGGTAAATTGTGGGTTTTGGAGAACATCAGGTAGGTTTAGGGTGGTTTTGGGGTGGATCTATGGTTTTGGCGTATTTTCTTCCAGTTTTGGGGGTGATGCCGATATTTTTTGGGGTGTTTTTGACGTGTTTTGGGGTCTCCATTAGGTTTTGTTGTGTTCTTGTTGGTCATTATGTTAAATAGGTGTGGATTGTGGGTTTTGGAGAAGATCAGGTAGGTTTAGGGTGGTTTTGGGGTGGATCTATGGTTTTGGGGGATTTTCTTCCAGTTTTGGGGGTGATGCCATTCTTGTTTGGGGTGTTTTTTAAGGTTTTTGGGGTCTCTGTTGGGTTTTGTTGGGTTCTCGTTGGTCATCATGGTGGAAAAGGGTAAATTGTGGGTTTTGGAGAACATCAGGTAGGTTTAGGGTGGTTTTGGGGTGGATCTATGGTTTTGGCGTATTTTCTTCCAGATTTGGGGGTGATGCCGATATTTTTTGGGGTGTTTTTGACGTGTTTTGGGGTCTCCATTGTGTTTCATTGGGTTTTCCATGGTCATCATGGCGGAAAAGGGTAAATTGTGGGTTTTGGAGAAGATCAGGTAGGTTTAGGGTGGTTTTGGGGTGGATCTATGGTTTTGGGGGATTTTCTTCCAGTTTTGGGGGTGATGCCATTCTTGTTTGTTTTTTTTTTTAAGGTTTCTGGGGTCTCTGTTGGGTTTTGTTGGGTTCTCGTTTGTCATCATGGTGGAAAAGGGTAAATTGTGGGTTTTGGAGAAGATCAGGTATGTTTAGGGTGGTTTTGGGGTGGATCTATGGTATTCAGTTTTTTTTTTTTTTTTTTTTTTGGCGGGGGGGGCGGGGGGGATGATCCTGGACTTTTTGTGTTGTTTTTGAAGTGTTTTGGGGTCTCCGTTGTGTTTCATTGGGTTTTCCATGGTCATCGTGTTGTAAAAGGGTAAATTGTGGGTTTTGGAGAACTTCAGGTAGGTTTAGGGGGAGTTTTCACGTGGATTCATGGTATTTGGGGTTTTCTTCTTTTTGGGGGAGTGATCCTCTCCTTTCTTCGGGTGATTTTGAAGTGTTTTGGGGTTTCCGTTGCGTTTCGTTGAGTTCCTAATGTGTTTTATGGTGGTTGGGAGTGTGCTTTGGGATTAGGAGAACATCAGGTAGGTTTAGGGTGTCTTTGGGGTGGATCTATGGTATTTGGGGTTTTCTTCTATTTTTTGGCGTGATCCTGTTCTTTTTTGTGGTGTTTTGGACGTGTTTTGGGGTCTCCGTTGGGTTTTGTTGTGTTCTCGTTGGTCATCATGGTGGAAAAGTGTAAATTGTGGGTTTTGGAGAACATCAGGTAGGTTTAGGGTGGTTTTGGGATGGATCTATGGTTTTGGGGGATTTTCTTCCAGATTTGGGGGTGATGCCGATATTTTTTGGGGTGTTTTGGACGTGTTTTGGGGTCTCCGTTGGGTTTTGTTGTGTTCTCGTTGGTCATCATGGTGGAAAAGGGTACATTGTGGGTTTTGGAGAACATCAGGTAGGTTTAGGGTGGTTTTGGGGTGGATCTATGGTTTTGGCGTATTTTCTTCCAGTTTTGGGTGTGATGCCGATATTTTTTGGGGTGTTTTTGACGTGTTTTGGGGTCTCCATTAGGTTTTGTTGTGTTCTTGTTGGTCATTATGTTAAATAGGTGTGGATTGTGGGTTTTGGAGAACTTCAGGTAGGTTTAGTGTGGTTTTGGGTTTGATCTATGGTTTTGGGGGATTTTCTTCCAGTTTTGGGGGTGATGCCATTCTTGTTTGGGGTGTTTTTTAAGGGTTTTGGGGTCTCTGTTTGGTTTTGTTGGGTTCTCGTTGGTCATCATGTTGGAAAAGGGTAAATTGTGGGTTTTGGAGAAGATCATTTAGGTTTCGGGTGGTTTTGGGGTGGATCTATGGTTTTGGCGTATTTTCTTCCAGATTTGGGGGTGATGCCGATATTTTTTGGGGTGTTTTTGACGTGTTTTGGGGTCTCCATTGCGTTTCATTGGGTTTTCCATGGTCATCATGGCGGAAAAGTGTAAATTGTGGGTTTTGGAGAAGATCAGGTAGGTTTAGGGTGGTTTTGGGGTGGATCTATGGTTTTGGGGGATTTTCTTCCAGTTTTGGGGGTGATGCCATTCTTGTTTGGGGTGTTTTTTAAGGTTTTTGGGGTCTCTGTTTTGTTTTGTTGGGTTCTCGTTGGTCATCATGGTGGAAAAGGGTAAATTGTGGGTTTTGGAGAACATCAGGTAGGTTTAGGGTGGTTTTGGGGTGGATCTATGGTTTTGGCGTATTTTCTTCCAGATTTGGGGGTGATGCCGATATTTTTTGGGGTGTTTTTGACGTTTTTTGGGGTCTCCATTGGGTTTTGTTGTGTTCTTGTTGGTCATTATGTTAAATAGGTGTGGATTGTGGTTTTGGAGAAGATCAGGTAGGTTTAGGGTGGTTTTGGGGTGGATCTATGGTTTTGGGGGATTTTCTTCCAGATTTGGGGGTGATGCCGATATTTTTTGGGGTGTTTTTGACGTGTTTTGGGGTCTCCGTTGTGTTTCATTGGGTTTTCCATGGTCATCATGGTGGAAAAGAGTAAATTGTGGGTTTTGGTGAAGATCAGGTAGGTTTAGGGTGGTTTTGGGGTGGATCTATGGTTTTGGGGGATTTTCTTCCAGTTTTGAGGGTGATGCCATTCTTGTTTGGGTTGTTTTTTAAGGTTTTTGGGGTCTCTGTTTTGTTTTGTTGGGTTCTCGTTGGTCATCATGGTGGAAAAGGGTAAATTGTGGGTTTTGGAGAACATCAGGTAGGTTTAGGGTGATTTTGGGGTGGATCTATGGTTTTGGCGTATTTTCTTCCAGTTTTGGGGGTGATGCCGATATTTTTTGGGGTGTTTTTGACGTGTTTTGGGGTCTCCGTTGTGTTTCATTGGGTTTTCCATGGTCATCATGGTGGAAAAGGGTAAATTGTGGGTTTTGGAGAAGATCAGGTAGGTTTAGGGTGGTTTTGGGGTGGATCTATGGTTTTGGGGGATTTTCTTCCAGTTTTGGGGGTGATGCCATTCTTGTTTGGGTTGTTTTTTAAGGTTTTTGGGGTCTCTGTTGGGTTTTGTTGGGTTCTCGTTGGTCATCATGGTGGAAAAGGGTAAATTGTGGGTTTTGGAGAACATCAGGTAGGTTTAGGGTGGTTTTGGGGTGGATCTATGGTATTCAGGTTTTTTTTTTTTTTCTTGGGGGGGTGGGGGGGGGATGATCCTGGTCTTTTTCTGTTGTTTTTGACGTGTTTTGGGGTCTCCGTTGTGTTTCATTGGGTTTTCCATGGTCATCGTGTTGTAAAAGGGTAAATTGTGGGTTTTGGAGAACTTCAGGTAGGTTTAGGGGGAGTTTTCACGTGGATTCATGGTATTTGGGGTTTTCTTCTTTTTGGGGGAGTGATCCTCTCCTTTCTTCGGGTGATTTTGAAGTGTTTTGGGGTTTCCGTTGCGTTTCGTTGAGTTCCTAATGTGTTTTATGGTGGTTGGGAGTGTGCTTTGGGATTAGGAGAACATCAGGTAGGTTTAGGGTGTCTTTGGGGTGGATCTATGGTATTTGGGGTTTTCTTCTATTTTTTGGCGTGATCCTGTTCTTTTTTTTTGGGTGTATTTGACGTGTTTTGGGGTCTCCGTTGGGTTTTGTTTGGTTCTCGTTGGTCATCATGGTGGAAAAGGGTACATTGTGGGTTTTGGAGAACATCAGGTAGGTTTAGGGTGGTTTTGGGGTGGATCTATGATTTTGGCGTATTTTCTTCCAGTTTTGGGTGTGATGCCGATATTTTTTGGGGTGTTTTTGACGTGTTTTGTGGTCTCCATTAGGTTTTGTTGTGTTCTTGTTGGTCATTATGTAAAATAGGTGTGGATTGTGGGTTTTGGAGAACTTCAGGTAGGTTTAGGGTGGTTTTGGGGTGGATCTATGGTTTTGGGGGATTTTCTTCCAGTTTTGGGGGTAATGCCATTCTTGTTTGGGGTGTTTTTTAAAATTTTTGGGGTCTCTGTTTTGTTTTGTTGGGTTCTCATTGGTCATCATGGTGGAAAAGGGTAAATTGTGGGTTTTGGAGAAGATCAGGTAGGTTTAGGGTGGTTTTGGGGTGGATCTATGGTTTTGGTGTATTTTCTTCCAGTTTTGGGGGTGATGCCGATATTTTTTGGGGTGTTTTTGACGTTTTTTGGGGTCTCCATTGGGTTTTGTTGTGTTCTTGTTGGTCATTATGTTAAATAGGTGTGGATTGTGGTTTTGGAGAAGATCAGGTAGGTTTAGGGTGGTTTTGGGGTGGATCTATGGTTTTGGCGTATTTTCTTCCAGATTTGGGGGTGATGCCGATATTTTTTGGGGTGTTTTTGACGTGTTTTGGGGTCTCTGTTGGGTTTATTTGCGTTCTCATTGGTCATCATGGTGGAAAAGTGTACATTGTTGGTTTTGGAGAAGATCAGGTAGGTTTAGGGTGTCTTTGGGGTGGATCTATGGTATTTGGGGTTTTCTTCTATTTTTTGGCGTGATCCTGTTCTTTTTTGTGGTGTTTTGGACGTGTTTTGGGGTCTCCGTTGGGTTTTGTTGTGTTCTCGTTGGTCATCATGGTGGAAAAGTGTAAATTGTGGGTTTTGGAGAACATCAGGTAGGTTTAGGGTGGTTTTGGGGTGGATCTATGGTTTTGGGGGATTTTCTTCCAGATTTGGGGGTGATGCCGATATTTTTTGGGGTGTTTTGGACGTGTTTTGGGGTCTCCGTTGGGTTTTGTTGTGTTCTCGTTGGTCATCATGGTGGAAAAGGGTACATTGTGGGTTTTGGAGAACATCAGGTAGGTTTAGGGTGGTTTTGGGGTGGATCTATGGTTTTGGCGTATTTTCTTCCAGTTTTGGGTGTGATGCCGATATTTTTTGGGGTGTTTTTGACGTGTTTTGGGGTCTCCATTAGGTTTTGTTGTGTTCTTGTTGGTCATTATGTTAAATAGGTGTGGATTGTGGGTTTTGGAGAACTTCAGGTAGGTTTAGTGTGGTTTTGGGTTTGATCTATGGTTTTGGGGGATTTTCTTCCAGTTTTGGGGGTGATGCCATTCTTGTTTGGGGTGTTTTTTAAGGGTTTTGGGGTCTCTGTTTGGTTTTGTTGGGTTCTCCTTGGTCATCATGTTGGAAAAGGGTAAATTGTGGGTTTTGGAGAAGATCATTTAGGTTTCGGGTGGTTTTGGGGTGGATCTATGGTTTTGGCGTATTTTCTTCCAGATTTGGGGGTGATGCCGATATTTTTTGGGGTGTTTTTGACGTGTTTTGGGGTCTCCATTGCGTTTCATTGGGTTTTCCATGGTCATCATGGCGGAAAAGTGTAAATTGTGGGTTTTGGAGAAGATCAGGTAGGTTTTGGGTGGTTTTGGGGTGGATCTATGGTTTTGGGGGATTTTCTTCCAGTTTTGGGGGTGATGCCATTCTTGTTTGGGGTGTTTTTTAAGGTTTTTGGGGTCTCTGTTTTGTTTTGTTGGGTTCTCGTTGGTCATCATGGTGGAAAAGGGTAAATTGTGGGTTTTGGAGAACATCAGGTAGGTTTAGGGTGGTTTTGGGGTGGATCTATGGTTTTGGCGTATTTTCTTCCAGATTTGGGGGTGATGCCGATATTTTTTGGGGTGTTTTTGACGTTTTTTGGGGTCTCCATTGGGTTTTGTTGTGTTCTTGTTGGTCATTATGTTAAATAGGTGTGGATTGTGGTTTTGGAGAAGATCAGGTAGGTTTAGGGTGGTTTTGGGGTGGATCTATGGTTTTGGGGGATTTTCTTCCAGATTTGGGGGTGATGCCGATATTTTTTGGGGTGTTTTTGACGTGTTTTGGGGTCTCCGTTGTGTTTCATTGGGTTTTCCATGGTCATCATGGTGGAAAAGAGTAAATTGTGGGTTTTGGTGAAGATCAGGTAGGTTTAGGGTGGTTTTGGGGTGGATCTATGGTTTTGGGGGATTTTCTTCCAGTTTTGAGGGTGATGCCATTCTTGTTTGGGTTGTTTTTTAAGGTTTTTGGGGTCTCTGTTTTGTTTTGTTGGGTTCTCGTTGGTCATCATGGTGGAAAAGGGTAAATTGTGGGTTTTGGAGAACATCAGGTAGGTTTAGGGTGATTTTGGGGTGGATCTATGGTTTTGGCGTATTTTCTTCCAGTTTTGGGGGTGATGCCGATATTTTTTGGGGTGTTTTTGACGTGTTTTGGGGTCTCCGTTGTGTTTCATTGGGTTTTCCATGGTCATCATGGTGGAAAAGGGTAAATTGTGGGTTTTGGAGAAGATCAGGTAGGTTTAGGGTGGTTTTGGGGTGGATCTATGGTTTTGGGGGATTTTCTTCCAGTTTTGGGGGTGATGCCATTCTTGTTTGGGTTGTTTTTTAAGGTTTTTGGGGTCTCTGTTTGGTTTTGTTGGGTTCTCGTTGGTCATCATGGTGGAAAAGGGTAAATTGTGGGTTTTGGAGAACATCAGGTAGGTTTAGGGTGGTTTTGGGGTGGATCTATGGTATTCAGGTTTTTTTTTTTTTTCTTGGGGGGGTGGGGGGGGGATGATCCTGGTCTTTTTCTGTTGTTTTTGACGTGTTTTGGGGTCTCCGTTGTGTTTCATTGGGTTTTCCATGGTCATCGTGTTGTAAAAGGGTAAATTGTGGGTTTTGGAGAACTTCAGGTAGGTTTAGGGGGAGTTTTCACGTGGATTCATGGTATTTGGGGTTTTCTTCTTTTTGGGGGAGTGATCCTCTCCTTTCTTCGGGTGATTTTGAAGTGTTTTGGGGTTTCCGTTGCGTTTCGTTGAGTTCCTAATGTGTTTTATGGTGGTTGGGAGTGTGCTTTGGGATTAGGAGAACATCAGGTAGGTTTAGGGTGTCTTTGGGGTGGATCTATGGTATTTGGGGTTTTCTTCTATTTTTTGGCGTGATCCTGTTCTTTTTTTTTGGGTGTATTTGACGTGTTTTGGGGTCTCCGTTGGGTTTTGTTTGGTTCTCGTTGGTCATCATGGTGGAAAAGGGTACATTGTGGGTTTTGGAGAACATCAGGTAGGTTTAGGGTGGTTTTGGGGTGGATCTATGATTTTGGCGTATTTTCTTCCAGTTTTGGGTGTGATGCCGATATTTTTTGGGGTGTTTTTGACGTGTTTTGTGGTCTCCATTAGGTTTTGTTGTGTTCTTGTTGGTCATTATGTTAAATAGGTGTGGATTGTGGGTTTTGGAGAACTTCAGGTAGGTTTAGGGTGGTTTTGGGGTGGATCTATGGTTTTGGGGGATTTTCTTCCAGTTTTGGGGGTAATGCCATTCTTGTTTGGGGTGTTTTTTAAAATTTTTGGGGTCTCTGTTTTGTTTTGTTGGGTTCTCATTGGTCATCATGGTGGAAAAGGGTAAATTGTGGGTTTTGGAGAAGATCAGGTAGGTTTAGGGTGGTTTTGGGGTGGATCTATGGTTTTGGTGTATTTTCTTCCAGTTTTGGGGGTGATGCCGATATTTTTTGGGGTGTTTTTGACGTTTTTTGGGGTCTCCATTGGGTTTTGTTGTGTTCTTGTTGGTCATTATGTTAAATAGGTGTGGATTGTGGTTTTGGAGAAGATCAGGTAGGTTTAGGGTGGTTTTGGGGTGGATCTATGGTTTTGGCGTATTTTCTTCCAGATTTGGGGGTGATGCCGATATTTTTTGGGGTGTTTTTGACGTGTTTTGGGGTCTCTGTTGGGTTTATTTGCGTTCTCATTGGTCATCATGGTGGAAAAGTGTACATTGTTGGTTTTGGAGAAGATCAGGTAGGTTTAGGGTGTCTTTGGGGTGGATCTATGGTATTTGGGGTTTTCTTCTATTTTTTGGCATGAACCTGTTCTTTTTTGGGGTGTTTTTGATGTGTTTTGGGGTCTCCGTTTGGTTTTGTTGTGTTCTTGTTGGTCATTATGTTAAATAGGAGTGGATTGTGGGTTTTGGAGAAGATCAGGTAGGTTTAGGGTGGTTTTGGGGTGGATCTATGGTTTTGGCGTATTTTCTTCCAGATTTGGGGGTGATGCCGATATTTTTTGGGGTGTTTTTGACGTGTTTTGGGGTCTCCGTTGTGTTTCATTGGGTTTTCCATGTTCATCATGGTGGAAAAGGGTAAATTGTGGGTTTTGGAGAACATCAGGTAGTTTTAATTGGAGTTTTGGGGTGGATTCATGGTGTTTGCGTTTTTCTTCCGTTTTTTTTCTTTTTTTTTTTTTTTTTTGGGGGGGGTGATCTTATTCTTTTTGGTGTGTTTTTGACATGTTTTGGGGTCTCCGTTGGGTTTCGTTGGGTTGTCGTTTGTCGTTAAGTTCAATGGGAGTGGATTGTGGGGTTTGGAGAAGATCAGGTGAGCTTAGGGTGGTTTTTGGGGGAAAATCACGGTTTTGTTTTTTTTTCTTCTGATCCAGTTCCTTCTTGGCGTGTTTTTGACGTGTTTTGGGGTCTCCGTTGGATTTTAGTTGGGTTCTTGTTGGTCATCAGTGTGGAAAATGATAAATAGTTGGTTTTGGTGAACTTCAGGTAGGTTTAGTGTGGTTTTGGGGTGGATCTATGGTTTTGGGGGATTTTCTTTCAGTTTTGGGTGTGATGCCGTTCTTGTTTGGGGTGTTTTTTAAGGGTTTTGGGGTCTCCGTTGGGTTTTGTTGGGTTCTCGTTGGTCATCATGGTGGAAAAGGGTAAATTGTGGGTTTTGGAGAACATCAGGTAGGTTTAGGGTGGTTTTGGGGTGGATCTATGGTTTTGGCGTATTTTCTTCCAGTTTTGGGTGTGATGCCGATATTTTTTGGGGTGTTTTTGACGTGTTTTGGGGTCTCCATTAGGTTTTGTTGTGTTCTTGTTGGTCATTATGTTAAATAGGTGTGGATTGTGGGTTTTGGAGAAGATCAGGTAGGTTTAGGGTGGTTTTGGTGTGGATCTATGGTTTTGGGGGATTTTCTTCCAGTTTTGGGGGTGATGCCATTCTTGTTTGGGGTGTTTTTTAAGGGTTTTGTGGTCTCTGTTTGGTTTTGTTGGGTTCTCGTTGGTCATCATGGTGGAAAAGGGTAAATTGTGGGTTTTGGAGAAGATCATTTAGGTTTAGGGTGGTTTTGGGGTGGATCTATGGTTTTGGCGTATTTTCTTCCAGATTTGGGGGTGATGCCGATATTTTTTGGGGTGTTTTTGACGTGTTTTGGGGTCTCCATTGTGTTTCATTGGGTTTTCCATGGTCATCATGGCGGAAAAGGGTAAATTGTGGGTTTTGGAGAACATCAGGTAGGTTTAGGGTGGTTTTGGGGTGGATCTATGGTTTTGGCGTATTTTCTTCCAGTTTTGGGTGTGATGCCATTCTTGTTTGGGTTTTTTTTTAAGGTTTCTGGGGTCTCTGTTGGGTTTTGTTGGGTTCTCGTTTGTCATCATGGTGGAAAAGGGTAAATTGTGGGTTTTGGAGAACATCAGGTAGGTTTAGGGTGGTTTTGGGGTGGATCTATGGTATTCAGTTTTTTTTTTTTTTTTTTTTTTTGGCGGGGGAGGCGGGGGGGATGATCCTGGACTTTTTGTGTTGTTTTTGAAGTGTTTTGGGCTCTCCGTTGTGTTTCATTGGGTTTTCCATGGTCATCGTGTTGTAAAAGGGTAAATTGTGGGTTTTGGAGAACTTCAGGTAGGTTTAGGGGGAGTTTTCACGTGGATTCATGGTATTTGGGGTTTTCTTCTTTTTGGGGGAGTGATCCTCTCCTTTCTTCGGGTGATTTTGAAGTGTTTTGGGGTTTCCGTTGCGTTTCGTTGAGTTCCTAATGTGTTTTATGGTGGTTGGGAGTGTGCTTTGGGATTAGGAGAACATCAGGTAGGTTTAGGGTGTCTTTGGGGTGGATCTATGGTATTTGGGGTTTTCTTCCATTTTTTGGCGTGATCCTGTTCTTTTTTGTGGTGTTTTGGACGTGTTTTGGGGTCTCCGTTGGGTTTTGTTGTGTTCTCGTTGGTCATCATGGTGGAAAAGTGTAAATTGTGGGTTTTGGAGAACATCAGGTAGGTTTAGGGTGGTTTTGGGGTGGATCTATGGTTTTGGCGTATTTTCTTCCAGTTTTGGGGGTGATGCCGATATTTTTTGGGGTGTTTTGGACGTGTTTTGGGGTCTCCGTTGGGTTTTGTTGTGTTCTCGTTGGTCATCATGGTGGGAAAGGGTACATTGTGGGTTTTGGAGAAGATCAGGTAGGTTTAGGGTGGTTTTGGGGTGGATCTATGATTTTGGCGTATTTTCTTCCAGTTTTGGGTGTGATGCCGATATTTTTTGGGGTGTTTTTGACGTGTTTTGGGGTCTCCATTAGGTTTTGTTGTGTTCTTGTTGGTCATTATGTTAAATAGGTGTGGATTGTGGGTTTTGGAGAAGATCAGGTAGGTTTAGGGTGGTTTTGGGTTTGATCTATGGTTTTGGGGGATTTTCTTCCAGTTTTGGGGGTGATGCCATTCTTGTTTGGGGTGTTTTTTAAGGTTTTTGGGGTCTCTGTTTGGTTTTGTTGGGTTCTCGTTGGTCATCATGGTGGAAAAGGGTACATTGTGGGTTTTGGAGAAGATCAGGTAGGTTTAGGGTGGTTTTGGGGTGGATCTATGGTTTTGGCGGATTTTCTTCCAGATTTGGGGGTGATGCCGATATTTTTTGGGGTGTTTTTGACGTTTTTTGGGGTCTCCATTGGGTTTTGTTGTGTTCTTGTTGGTCATTATGTTAAATAGGTGTGGATTGTGGTTTTGGAGAAGATCAGGTAGGTTTAGGGTGGTTTTGGGGTGGATCTATGGTTTTGGCGTATTTTCTTCCAGTTTTGGGGGTGATGCCGATATTTTTTGGGGTGTTTTTGACGTGTTTTGGGGTCTCTGTTGGGTTTATTTGCGTTCTCATTGGTCATCATGGTGGAAAAGTGTACATTGTTGGTTTTGGAGAAGATCAGGTAGGTTTAGGGTGTCTTTGGGGTGGATCTATGGTATTTGGGGTTTTCTTCTATTTTTTGGCATGAACCTGTTCTTTTTTGGGGTGTTTTTGATGTGTTTTGGGGTCTCCGTTGGGTTTTGTTGTGTTCTTGTTGGTCATTATGTTAAATAGGTGTGGATTGTGGGTTTTGGAGAAGATCAGGTAGGTTTAGGGTGGTTTTGGGGTGGATCTATGGTTTTGGGGGATTTTCTTCCAGATTTGGGGGTGATGCCGATATTTTTTGGGGTGTTTTGGACGTGTTTTGGGGTCTCCGTTGTGTTTCATTGGGTTTTCCATGTTCATCATGGTGGAAAATGGTAAATTGTGGGTTTTGGAGAACATCAGGTAGTTTTAATTGGAGTTTTGGGGTGGATTCATGGTGTTTGCGTTTTTCTTCCGTTTTTTTTCTTTTTTTTTTTTTTTTTTTGTGGGGGTGATCTTATTCTTTTTGGTGTGTTTTTGACATGTTTTGGGGTCTCCGTTGGGTTTCGTTGGGTTGTCGTTTGTCGTTAAGGTCAATGGGAGTGGATTGTGGGGTTTGGAGAAGATCAGGTGAGCTTAGGGTGGTTTTTGGGGGAAAATCACGGTTTTGGTTTTTTTTCTTCTGATCCAGTTCCTTCTTGGCGTGTTTTTGACGTGTTTTGGGGTCTCCGTTGGATTTTAGTTGGGTTCTTGTTGGTCATCAGTGTGGAAAATGATAAATAGTTGGTTTTGGTGAACATCAGGTAGGTTTAGGGTGGTTTGGGGGTGCATCTATGGTATTTGGGGTTTTCTTCTGTTTTTTTTTGGGGGTGATCCTGTTCTTTTTTTTGTGGTGTTTTTGACGTGTTTTGGGGTCTCTGTTGGGTTTCGTTGCGTTTTCCGTTGTCATCATGTTGGAAAATGTTAAATTGTGGGTTTTGGAGAACATCAGGTAGGTTAAGGGGGACGTTTGGGGTGGATTCATGGTATTTGGGTTTTTCTTTCGTTTTGGGGTGATCCTGTTCTTGTTTGGGGTGTTTTGGACGTGTTTTGGGGTCTCCGTTGGGTTTTGTTGTGTTCTTGTTGGTCATTATGTTAAATAGGTGTGGATTGTGGGTTTTGGAAAACATCAGGTAGGTTTAGGGTGGTTTTGTGATTGGATCTATGGTATTGGTGGATTTTCTTCAAGTTTTTTGTGTGATGCCGTTCTTGTTTGGTGTGTTTTTGACGTGTTTTGGGGTCTCCGTTGAGTTTTGTTGGGTTTTCCGTGGTCATCATGGTGGAAAAGGGTAAATTGCGGGTTTTGGAGAACTTCAGGTAGGTTTAGGGGGAGTTTTCGCGTGGATTCATGGTATTTGGGGTTTTCTTCTTTTTGGGGGATTGATCCTCTCCTTTCTTCGGGTGATTTTGAAGTGTTTTGGGGTTTCCGTTGCGTTTCGTTGAGTTCCTAATGTGTTTTATGGTGGTTGGGAGTGTGCTTTGGGATTAGGAGAACATCAGGTAGGTTTAGGGTGTCTTTGGGGTGGATCTATGGTATTTGGGGTTTTCTTCTATTCTTTGGCGTGATCCTGTTCTTTTTTGGGTTGTTTTTGACGTGTTTTGGGGTCTCCGTTGGGTTTTGTTGTGTTCTCGTTGGTCATCATGGTGGAAAAGTGTAAATTGTGGGTTTTGGAGAAGATCAGGTAGGTTTAGGGTGGTTTTGGGGTGGATCTATGGTTTTGGCGTATTTTCTTCCAGTTTTGGGGGTGATGCCGATATTTTTTGGGGTGTTTTTGACGTGTTTTGGGGTCTCCGTTGTGTTTCATTGGGTTTTCCATGGTCATCATGGTGGAAAAGGGTAAATTGTGGGTTTTGGAGAAGATCAGGTAGGTTTAGGGTGGTTTTGGGGTGGATCTATGGTTTTGGGGGATTTTCTTCCAGTTTTGGGGGTGATGCCATTCTTGTTTGGGGTGTTTTTTAAGGTTTTTGGGGTCTCTGTTTGGTTTTGTTGGGTTCTCGTTGGTCATCATGGTGGAAAAGGGTAAATTGTGGGTTTTGGAGAAGATCAGGTAGGTTTAGGGTGGTTTTGGGGTGGATCTATGGTATTCAGTTTTTTTTTTTTGTTTGGGGATGTGGGGGGGGGATGATCCTGGTCTTTTTCTGTTGTTTTTGACGTGTTTTGGGGTCTCCGTTGTGTTTCATTGGGTTTTCCATGGTCATCGTGTTGTAAAAGGGTAAATTGTGGGTTTTGGAGAACTTCAGGTAGGTTTAGGGGGAGTTTTCACGTGGATTCATGGTATTTGGGGTTTTCTTCTTTTTGGGGGAGTGATCCTCTCCTTTCTTCGGGTGATTTTGAAGTGTTTTGGGGTTTCCGTTGCGTTTCGTTGAGTTCCTAATGTGTTTTCTGGTGGTTGGGAGTGTGCTTTGGGATTAGGAGAACATCAGGTAGGTTTAGGGTGTCTTTGGGGTGGATCTATGGTATTTGGGGTTTTCTTCTATTTTTTGGCGTGATCCTGTTCTTTTTTTTTGGGTGTATTTGACGTGTTTTGGGGTCTCCGTTGGGTTTTGTTGTGTTCCTGTTGGTCTTTCTGTTAAATAGGTGTGGATTGTGGGTTTTGGAGAACTTCAGGTAGGTTTAGTGTGGTTTTGGGGTGGATCTATGGTTTTGGGGGATTTTCTTTCAGTTTTGGGTGTGATGCCGTTCTTGTTTGGGGTGTTTTTTAAGGTTTTTGGGGTCTCTGTTGGGTTTTGTTGGGTTCTCGTTGGTCATCATGGTGGAAAAGGGTAAATTGTGGGTTTTGGAGAAGATCAGGTAGGTTTAGGGTGGTTTTGGGGTGGATCTATGGTTTTGGCGTATTTTCTTCCAGTTTTGGGGGTGATGCCGATATTTTTTGGGGTGTTTTTGACGTGTTTTGGGGTCTCCATTAGGTTTTGTTGTGTTCTTGTTGGTCATTATGTTAAATAGGTGTGGATTGTGGGTTTTGGAGAAGATCAGGTAGGTTTAGGGTGGTTTTGGGGTGGATCTATGGTATTCAGTTTTTTTTTTTTTTTTTTTTTTTGGCGGGGGGGGCGGGGGGGATGATCCTGGACTTTTTGTGTTGTTTTTGAAGTGTTTTGGGGTCTCCGTTGTGTTTCATTGGGTTTTCCATGGTCATCGTGTTGTAAAAGGGTAAATTGTGGGTTTTGGAGAACTTCAGGTAGGTTTAGGGGGAGTTTTCACGTGGATTCATGGTATTTGGGGTTTTCTTCTTTTTGGGGGAGTGATCCTCTCCTTTCTTCGGGTGATTTTGAAGTGTTTTGGGGTTTCCGTTGCGTTTCGTTGAGTTCCTAATGTGTTTTATGGTGGTTGGGAGTGTGCTTTGGGATTAGGAGAACATCAGGTAGGTTTAGGGTGTCTTTGGGGTGGATCTATGGTATTTGGGGTTTTCTTCTATTTTTTGGCGTGATCCTGTTCTTTTTTTTTGGGTGTATTTGACGTGTTTTGGGGTCTCCGTTGGGTTTTGTTGTGTTCCTGTTGGTCTTTCTGTTAAATAGGTGTGGATTGTGGGTTTTGGAGAACTTCAGGTAGGTTTAGTGTGGTTTTGGGGTGGATCTATGGTTTTGGGGGATTTTCTTTCAGTTTTGGGTGTGATGCCGTTCTTGTTTGGGGTGTTTTTTAAGGGTTTTGGGGTCTCCGTTGGGTTTTGTTGGGTTCTCGTTGGTCATCATGGTGGAAAAGGGTAAATTGTGGGTTTTGGAGAACATCAGGTAGGTTTAGGGTGGTTTTGGGGTGGATCTATGGTTTTGGCGTATTTTCTTCCAGTTTTGGGGGTGATGCCGATATTTTTTGGGGTGTTTTTGACGTGTTTTGGGGTCTCCATTAGGTTTTGTTGTGTTCTTGTTGGTCATTATGTTAAATAGGTGTGGATTGTGGGTTTTGGAGAAGATCAGGTAGGTTTAGGGTGGTTTTGGGGTGGATCTATGGTTTTGGGGGATTTTCTTCCAGTTTTGGGGGTGATGCCATTCTTGTTTGGGGTGTTTTTTAAGGTTTTTGGGGTCTCTGTTTGGTTTTGTTGGGTTCTCGTTGGTCATCATGGTGGAAAAGGGTAAATTGTGGGTTTTGGAGAACATCAGGTAGTTTTAGGGTGGTTTTGGGGTGGATCTATGGTTTTGGCGTATTTTCTTCCAGATTTGGGGGTGATGCCGATATTTTTTGGGGTGTTTTTGACGTGTTTTGGGGTCTCCATTGTGTTTCATTGGGTTTTCCATGGTCATCGTGTTGTAAAAGGGTAAATTGTGGGTTTTGGAGAACTTCAGGTAGGTTTAGGGGGAGTTTTCACGTGGATTCATGGTATTTGGGGTTTTCTTCTTTTTGGGGGAGTGATCCTCTCCTTTCTTCGGGTGATTTTGAAGTGTTTTGGGGTTTCCGTTGCGTTTCGTTGAGTTCCTAATGTGTTTTCTGGTGGTTGGGAGTGTGCTTTGGGATTAGGAGAACATCAGGTAGGTTTAGGGTGTCTTTGGGGTGGATCTATGGTATTTGGGGTTTTCTTCTATTTTTTGGCGTGATCCTGTTCTTTTTTTTTGGGTGTATTTGACGTGTTTTGGGGTCTCCGTTGGGTTTTGTTGTGTTCCTGTTGGTCTTTCTGTTAAATAGGTGTGGATTGTGGGTTTTGGAGAACTTCAGGTAGGTTTAGTGTGGTTTTGGGGTGGATCTATGGTTTTGGGGGATTTTCTTTCAGTTTTGGGTGTGATGCCGTTCTTGTTTGGGGTGTTTTTTAAGGTTTTTGGGGTCTCTGTTGGGTTTTGTTGGGTTCTCGTTGGTCATCATGGTGGAAAAGGGTAAATTGTGGGTTTTGGAGAAGATCAGGTAGGTTTAGGGTGGTTTTGGGGTGGATCTATGGTTTTGGCGTATTTTCTTCCAGTTTTGGGGGTGATGCCGATATTTTTTGGGGTGTTTTTGACGTGTTTTGGGGTCTCCATTAGGTTTTGTTGTGTTCTTGTTGGTCATTATGTTAAATAGGTGTGGATTGTGGGTTTTGGAGAAGATCAGGTAGGTTTAGGGTGGTTTTGGGGTGGATCTATGGTATTCAGTTTTTTTTTTTTTTTTTTTTTTTGGCGGGGGGGGCGGGGGGGATGATCCTGGACTTTTTGTGTTGTTTTTGAAGTGTTTTGGGGTCTCCGTTGTGTTTCATTGGGTTTTCCATGGTCATCGTGTTGTAAAAGGGTAAATTGTGGGTTTTGGAGAACTTCAGGTAGGTTTAGGGGGAGTTTTCACGTGGATTCATGGTATTTGGGGTTTTCTTCTTTTTGGGGGAGTGATCCTCTCCTTTCTTCGGGTGATTTTGAAGTGTTTTGGGGTTTCCGTTGCGTTTCGTTGAGTTCCTAATGTGTTTTATGGTGGTTGGGAGTGTGCTTTGGGATTAGGAGAACATCAGGTAGGTTTAGGGTGTCTTTGGGGTGGATCTATGGTATTTGGGGTTTTCTTCTATTTTTTGGCGTGATCCTGTTCTTTTTTTTTGGGTGTATTTGACGTGTTTTGGGGTCTCCGTTGGGTTTTGTTGTGTTCCTGTTGGTCTTTCTGTTAAATAGGTGTGGATTGTGGGTTTTGGAGAACTTCAGGTAGGTTTAGTGTGGTTTTGGGGTGGATCTATGGTTTTGGGGGATTTTCTTTCAGTTTTGGGTGTGATGCCGTTCTTGTTTGGGGTGTTTTTTAAGGTTTTTGGGGTCTCTGTTGGGTTTTGTTGGGTTCTCGTTGGTCATCATGGTGGAAAAGGGTAAATTGTGGGTTTTGGAGAAGATCAGGTAGGTTTAGGGTGGTTTTGGGGTGGATCTATGGTTTTGGCGTATTTTCTTCCAGTTTTGGGGGTGATGCCGATATTTTTTGGGGTGTTTTTGACGTGTTTTGGGGTCTCCATTAGGTTTTGTTGTGTTCTTGTTGGTCATTATGTTAAATAGGTGTGGATTGTGGGTTTTGGAGAAGATCAGGTAGGTTTAGGGTGGTTTTGGGGTGGATCTATGGTATTCAGTTTTTTTTTTTTTTTTTTTTTTTGGCGGGGGGGGCGGGGGGGATGATCCTGGACTTTTTGTGTTGTTTTTGAAGTGTTTTGGGGTCTCCGTTGTGTTTCATTGGGTTTTCCATGGTCATCGTGTTGTAAAAGGGTAAATTGTGGGTTTTGGAGAACTTCAGGTAGGTTTAGGGGGAGTTTTCACGTGGATTCATGGTATTTGGGGTTTTCTTCTTTTTGGGGGAGTGATCCTCTCCTTTCTTCGGGTGATTTTGAAGTGTTTTGGGGTTTCCGTTGCGTTTCGTTGAGTTCCTAATGTGTTTTATGGTGGTTGGGAGTGTGCTTTGGGATTAGGAGAACATCAGGTAGGTTTAGGGTGTCTTTGGGGTGGATCTATGGTATTTGGGGTTTTCTTCTATTTTTTGGCGTGATCCTGTTCTTTTTTTTTGGGTGTATTTGACGTGTTTTGGGGTCTCCGTTGGGTTTTGTTGTGTTCCTGTTGGTCTTTCTGTTAAATAGGTGTGGATTGTGGGTTTTGGAGAACTTCAGGTAGGTTTAGTGTGGTTTTGGGGTGGATCTATGGTTTTGGGGGATTTTCTTTCAGTTTTGGGTGTGATGCCGTTCTTGTTTGGGGTGTTTTTTAAGGGTTTTGGGGTCTCCGTTGGGTTTTGTTGGGTTCTCGTTGGTCATCATGGTGGAAAAGGGTAAATTGTGGGTTTTGGAGAACATCAGGTAGGTTTAGGGTGGTTTTGGGGTGGATCTATGGTTTTGGCGTATTTTCTTCCAGTTTTGGGGGTGATGCCGATATTTTTTGGGGTGTTTTTGACGTGTTTTGGGGTCTCCATTAGGTTTTGTTGTGTTCTTGTTGGTCATTATGTTAAATAGGTGTGGATTGTGGGTTTTGGAGAAGATCAGGTAGGTTTAGGGTGGTTTTGGGGTGGATCTATGGTTTTGGGGGATTTTCTTCCAGTTTTGGGGGTGATGCCATTCTTGTTTGGGGTGTTTTTTAAGGTTTTTGGGGTCTCTGTTTGGTTTTGTTGGGTTCTCGTTGGTCATCATGGTGGAAAAGGGTAAATTGTGGGTTTTGGAGAACATCAGGTAGTTTTAGGGTGGTTTTGGGGTGGATCTATGGTTTTGGCGTATTTTCTTCCAGATTTGGGGGTGATGCCGATATTTTTTGGGGTGTTTTTGACGTGTTTTGGGGTCTCCATTGTGTTTCATTGGGTTTTCCATGGTCATCATGGCGGAAAAGGGTAAATTGTGGGTTTTGGAGAAGATCAGGTAGGTTTAGGGTGGTTTTGGGGTGGATCTATGGTTTTGGGGGATTTTCTTCCAGTTTTGGGGGTGATGCCATTCTTGTTTGTTTTTTTTTTTAAGGTTTCTGGGGTCTCTGTTGGGTTTTGTTGGGTTCTCGTTTGTCATCATGGTGGAAAAGGGTAAATTGTGGGTTTTGGAGAAGATCAGGTATGTTTAGGGTGGTTTTGGGGTGGATCTATGGTATTCAGTTTTTTTTTTTTTTTTTTTTTTGGCGGGGGGGGCGGGGGGGATGATCCTGGACTTTTTGTGTTGTTTTTGAAGTGTTTTGGGGTCTCCGTTGTGTTTCATTGGGTTTTCCATGGTCATCGTGTTGTAAAAGGGTAAATTGTGGGTTTTGGAGAACTTCAGGTAGGTTTAGGGGGAGTTTTCACGTGGATTCATGGTATTTGGGGTTTTCTTCTTTTTGGGGGAGTGATCCTCTCCTTTCTTCGGGTGATTTTGAAGTGTTTTGGGGTTTCCGTTGCGTTTCGTTGAGTTCCTAATGTGTTTTATGGTGGTTGGGAGTGTGCTTTGGGATTAGGAGAACATCAGGTAGGTTTAGGGTGTCTTTGGGGTGGATCTATGGTATTTGGGGTTTTCTTCTATTTTTTGGCGTGATCCTGTTCTTTTTTGTGGTGTTTTGGACGTGTTTTGGGGTCTCCGTTGGGTTTTGTTGTGTTCTCGTTGGTCATCATGGTGGAAAAGTGTAAATTGTGGGTTTTGGAGAACATCAGGTAGGTTTAGGGTGGTTTTGGGGTGGATCTATGGTTTTGGGGGATTTTCTTCCAGATTTGGGGGTGATGCCGATATTTTTTGGCGTGTTTTGGACGTGTTTTGGGGTCTCCGTTGGGTTTTGTTGTGTTCTCGTTGGTCATCATGGTGGAAAAGGGTACATTGTGGGTTTTGGAGAACATCAGGTAGGTTTAGGGTGGTTTTGGGGTGGATCTATGGTTTTGGCGTATTTTCTTCCAGTTTTGGGGGTGATGCCGATATTTTTTGGGGTGTTTTTGACGTGTTTTGGGGTCTCCATTAGGTTTTGTTGTGTTCTTGTTGGTCATTATGTTAAATAGGTGTGGATTGTGGGTTTTGGAGAACTTCAGGTAGGTTTAGTGTGGTTTTGGGTTTGATCTATGGTTTTGGGGGATTTTCTTCCAGTTTTGGGGGTGATGCCATTCTTGTTTGGGGTGTTTTTTAAGGGTTTTGGGGTCTCTGTTTGGTTTTGTTGGGTTCTCGTTGGTCATCATGTTGGAAAAGGGTAAATTGTGGGTTTTGGAGAAGATCATTTAGGTTTCGGGTGGTTTTGGGGTGGATCTATGGTTTTGGCGTATTTTCTTCCAGATTTGGGGGTGATGCCGATATTTTTTGGGGTGTTTTTGACGTGTTTTGGGGTCTCCATTGCGTTTCATTGGGTTTTCCATGGTCATCATGGCGGAAAAGTGTAAATTGTGGGTTTTGGAGAAGATCAGGTAGGTTTTGGGTGGTTTTGGGGTGGATCTATGGTTTTGGGGGATTTTCTTCCAGTTTTGGGGGTGATGCCATTCTTGTTTGGGGTGTTTTTTAAGGTTTTTGGGGTCTCTGTTTTGTTTTGTTGGGTTCTCGTTGGTCATCATGGTGGAAAAGGGTAAATTGTGGGTTTTGGAGAACATCAGGTAGGTTTAGGGTGGTTTTGGGGTGGATCTATGGTTTTGGCGTATTTTCTTCCAGATTTGGGGGTGATGCCGATATTTTTTGGGGTGTTTTTGACGTTTTTTGGGGTCTCCATTGGGTTTTGTTGTGTTCTTGTTGGTCATTATGTTAAATAGGTGTGGATTGTGGTTTTGGAGAAGATCAGGTAGGTTTAGGGTGGTTTTGGGGTGGATCTATGGTTTTGGGGGATTTTCTTCCAGATTTGGGGGTGATGCCGATATTTTTTGGGGTGTTTTTGACGTGTTTTGGGGTCTCCATTGCGTTTCATTGGGTTTTCCATGGTCATCATGGCGGAAAAGTGTAAATTGTGGGTTTTGGTGAAGATCAGGTAGGTTTAGGGTGGTTTTGGGGTGGATCTATGGTTTTGGGGGATTTTCTTCCAGTTTTGAGGGTGATGCCATTCTTGTTTGGGTTGTTTTTTAAGGTTTTTGGGGTCTCTGTTTTGTTTTGTTGGGTTCTCGTTGGTCATCATGGTGGAAAAGGGTAAATTGTGGGTTTTGGAGAACATCAGGTAGGTTTAGGGTGATTTTGGGGTGGATCTATGGTTTTGGCGTATTTTCTTCCAGTTTTGGGGGTGATGCCGATATTTTTTGGGGTGTTTTTGACGTGTTTTGGGGTCTCCGTTGTGTTTCATTGGGTTTTCCATGGTCATCATGGTGGAAAAGGGTAAATTGTGGGTTTTGGAGAAGATCAGGTAGGTTTAGGGTGGTTTTGGGGTGGATCTATGGTTTTGGGGGATTTTCTTCCAGTTTTGGGGGTGATGCCATTCTTGTTTGGGTTGTTTTTTAAGGTTTTTGGGGTCTCTGTTTGGTTTTGTTGGGTTCTCGTTGGTCATCATGGTGGAAAAGGGTAAATTGTGGGTTTTGGAGAACATCAGGTAGGTTTAGGGTGGTTTTGGGGTGGATCTATGGTATTCAGGTTTTTTTTTTTTTTCTTGGGGGGGTGGGGGGGGGATGATCCTGGTCTTTTTCTGTTGTTTTTGACGTGTTTTGGGGTCTCCGTTGTGTTTCATTGGGTTTTCCATGGTCATCGTGTTGTAAAAGGGTAAATTGTGGGTTTTGGAGAACTTCAGGTAGGTTTAGGGGGAGTTTTCACGTGGATTCATGGTATTTGGGGTTTTCTTCTTTTTGGGGGAGTGATCCTCTCCTTTCTTCGGGTGATTTTGAAGTGTTTTGGGGTTTCCGTTGCGTTTCGTTGAGTTCCTAATGTGTTTTATGGTGGTTGGGAGTGTGCTTTGGGATTAGGAGAACATCAGGTAGGTTTAGGGTGTCTTTGGGGTGGATCTATGGTATTTGGGGTTTTCTTCTATTTTTTGGCGTGATCCTGTTCTTTTTTTTTGGGTGTATTTGACGTGTTTTGGGGTCTCCGTTGGGTTTTGTTTGGTTCTCGTTGGTCATCATGGTGGAAAAGGGTACATTGTGGGTTTTGGAGAACATCAGGTAGGTTTAGGGTGGTTTTGGGGTGGATCTATGATTTTGGCGTATTTTCTTCCAGTTTTGGGTGTGATGCCGATATTTTTTGGGGTGTTTTTGACGTGTTTTGTGGTCTCCATTAGGTTTTGTTGTGTTCTTGTTGGTCATTATGTTAAATAGGTGTGGATTGTGGGTTTTGGAGAACTTCAGGTAGGTTTAGGGTGGTTTTGGGGTGGATCTATGGTTTTGGGGGATTTTCTTCCAGTTTTGGGGGTAATGCCATTCTTGTTTGGGGTGTTTTTTAAAATTTTTGGGGTCTCTGTTTTGTTTTGTTGGGTTCTCATTGGTCATCATGGTGGAAAAGGGTAAATTGTGGGTTTTGGAGAAGATCAGGTAGGTTTAGGGTGGTTTTGGGGTGGATCTATGGTTTTGGTGTATTTTCTTCCAGTTTTGGGGGTGATGCCGATATTTTTTGGGGTGTTTTTGACGTTTTTTGGGGTCTCCATTGGGTTTTGTTGTGTTCTTGTTGGTCATTATGTTAAATAGGTGTGGATTGTGGTTTTGGAGAAGATCAGGTAGGTTTAGGGTGGTTTTGGGGTGGATCTATGGTTTTGGCGTATTTTCTTCCAGATTTGGGGGTGATGCCGATATTTTTTGGGGTGTTTTTGACGTGTTTTGGGGTCTCTGTTGGGTTTATTTGCGTTCTCATTGGTCATCATGGTGGAAAAGTGTACATTGTTGGTTTTGGAGAAGATCAGGTAGGTTTAGGGTGTCTTTGGGGTGGATCTATGGTATTTGGGGTTTTCTTCTATTTTTTGGCATGAACCTGTTCTTTTTTGGGGTGTTTTTGATGTGTTTTGGGGTCTCCGTTTGGTTTTGTTGTGTTCTTGTTGGTCATTATGTTAAATAGGAGTGGATTGTGGGTTTTGGAGAAGATCAGGTAGGTTTAGGGTGGTTTTGGGGTGGATCTATGGTTTTGGCGTATTTTCTTCCAGATTTGGGGGTGATGCCGATATTTTTTGGGGTGTTTTTGACGTGTTTTGGGGTCTCCGTTGTGTTTCATTGGGTTTTCCATGTTCATCATGGTGGAAAAGGGTAAATTGTGGGTTTTGGAGAACATCAGGTAGTTTTAATTGGAGTTTTGGGGTGGATTCATGGTGTTTGCGTTTTTCTTCCGTTTTTTTTCTTTTTTTTTTTTTTTTTTGGGGGGGGTGATCTTATTCTTTTTGGTGTGTTTTTGACATGTTTTGGGGTCTCCGTTGGGTTTCGTTGGGTTGTCGTTTGTCGTTAAGTTCAATGGGAGTGGATTGTGGGGTTTGGAGAAGATCAGGTGAGCTTAGGGTGGTTTTTGGGGGAAAATCACGGTTTTGTTTTTTTTTCTTCTGATCCAGTTCCTTCTTGGCGTGTTTTTGACGTGTTTTGGGGTCTCCGTTGGATTTTAGTTGGGTTCTTGTTGGTCATCAGTGTGGAAAATGATAAATAGTTGGTTTTGGTGAACTTCAGGTAGGTTTAGTGTGGTTTTGGGGTGGATCTATGGTTTTGGGGGATTTTCTTTCAGTTTTGGGTGTGATGCCGTTCTTGTTTGGGGTGTTTTTTAAGGGTTTTGGGGTCTCCGTTGGGTTTTGTTGGGTTCTCGTTGGTCATCATGGTGGAAAAGGGTAAATTGTGGGTTTTGGAGAACATCAGGTAGGTTTAGGGTGGTTTTGGGGTGGATCTATGGTTTTGGCGTATTTTCTTCCAGTTTTGGGGGTGATGCCGATATTTTTTGGGGTGTTTTTGACGTGTTTTGGGGTCTCCATTAGGTTTTGTTGTGTTCTTGTTGGTCATTATGTTAAATAGGTGTGGATTGTGGGTTTTGGAGAAGATCAGGTAGGTTTAGGGTGGTTTTGGTGTGGATCTATGGTTTTGGGGGATTTTCTTCCAGATTTGGGGGTGATGCCGATATTTTTTGGGGTGTTTTTGACGTGTTTTGGGGTCTCTGTTGGGTTTATTTGCGTTCTCATTGGTCATCATGGTGGAAAAGTGTACATTGTTGGTTTTGGAGAAGATCAGGTAGGTTTAGGGTGTCTTTGGGGTGGATCTATGGTATTTGGGGTTTTCTTCTATTTTTTGGCATGAACCTGTTCTTTTTTGGGGTGTTTTTGATGTGTTTTGGGGTCTCCGTTTGGTTTTGTTGTGTTCTTGTTGGTCATTATGTTAAATAGGAGTGGATTGTGGGTTTTGGAGAAGATCAGGTAGGTTTAGGGTGGTTTTGGGGTGGATCTATGGTTTTGGCGTATTTTCTTCCAGATTTGGGGGTGATGCCGATATTTTTTGGGGTGTTTTTGACGTGTTTTGGGGTCTCCGTTGTGTTTCATTGGGTTTTCCATGTTCATCATGGTGGAAAAGGGTAAATTGTGGGTTTTGGAGAACATCAGGTAGTTTTAATTGGAGTTTTGGGGTGGATTCATGGTGTTTGCGTTTTTCTTCCGTTTTTTTTCTTTTTTTTTTTTTTTTTTGGGGGGGGTGATCTTATTCTTTTTGGTGTGTTTTTGACATGTTTTGGGGTCTCCGTTGGGTTTCGTTGGGTTGTCGTTTGTCGTTAAGTTCAATGGGAGTGGATTGTGGGGTTTGGAGAAGATCAGGTGAGCTTAGGGTGGTTTTTGGGGGAAAATCACGGTTTTGTTTTTTTTTCTTCTGATCCAGTTCCTTCTTGGCGTGTTTTTGACGTGTTTTGGGGTCTCCGTTGGATTTTAGTTGGGTTCTTGTTGGTCATCAGTGTGGAAAATGATAAATAGTTGGTTTTGGTGAACTTCAGGTAGGTTTAGTGTGGTTTTGGGGTGGATCTATGGTTTTGGGGGATTTTCTTTCAGTTTTGGGTGTGATGCCGTTCTTGTTTGGGGTGTTTTTTAAGGGTTTTGGGGTCTCCGTTGGGTTTTGTTGGGTTCTCGTTGGTCATCATGGTGGAAAAGGGTAAATTGTGGGTTTTGGAGAACATCAGGTAGGTTTAGGGTGGTTTTGGGGTGGATCTATGGTTTTGGCGTATTTTCTTCCAGTTTTGGGGGTGATGCCGATATTTTTTGGGGTGTTTTTGACGTGTTTTGGGGTCTCCATTAGGTTTTGTTGTGTTCTTGTTGGTCATTATGTTAAATAGGTGTGGATTGTGGGTTTTGGAGAAGATCAGGTAGGTTTAGGGTGGTTTTGGTGTGGATCTATGGTTTTGGGGGATTTTCTTCCAGTTTTGGGGGTGATGCCATTCTTGTTTGGGGTGTTTTTTAAGGGTTTTGTGGTCTCTGTTTGGTTTTGTTGGGTTCTCGTTGGTCATCATGGTGGAAAAGGGTAAATTGTGGGTTTTGGAGAAGATCATTTAGGTTTAGGGTGGTTTTGGGGTGGATCTATGGTTTTGGCGTATTTTCTTCCAGATTTGGGGGTGATGCCGATATTTTTTGGGGTGTTTTTGACGTGTTTTGGGGTCTCCATTGTGTTTCATTGGGTTTTCCATGGTCATCATGGCGGAAAAGGGTAAATTGTGGGTTTTGGAGAAGATCAGGTAGGTTTAGGGTGGTTTTGGGGTGGATCTATGGTTTTGGGGGATTTTCTTCCAGTTTTGGGGGTGATGCCATTCTTGTTTGGTTTTTTTTTTAAGGTTTCTGGGGTCTCTGTTGGGTTTTGTTGGGTTCTCGTTTGTCATCATGGTGGAAAAGGGTAAATTGTGGGTTTTGGAGAACATCAGGTATGTTTAGGGTGGTTTTGGGGTGGATCTATGGTATTCAGTTTTTTTTTTTTTTTTTTTTTTTTGCGGGGGGGGCGGGGGGGATGATCCTGGACTTTTTGTGTTGTTTTTGAAGTGTTTTGGGGTCTCCGTTGTGTTTCATTGGGTTTTCCATGGTCATCGTGTTGTAAAAGGGTAAATTGTGGGTTTTGGAGAACTTCAGGTAGTTTTAGGGGGAGTTTTCACGTGGATTCATGGTATTTGGGGTTTTCTTCTTTTTGGGGGAGTGATCCTCTCCTTTCTTCGGGTGATTTTGAAGTGTTTTGGGGTTTCCGTTGCGTTTCGTTGAGTTCCTAATGTGTTTTATGGTGGTTGGGAGTGTGCTTTGGGATTAGGAGAACATCAGGTAGGTTTAGGGTGTCTTTGGGGTGGATCTATGGTATTTGGGGTTTTCTTCTATTTTTTGGCGTGATCCTGTTCTTTTTTGTGGTGTTTTGGACGTGTTTTGGGGTCTCCGTTGGGTTTTGTTGTGTTCTCGTTGGTCATCATGGTGGAAAAGTGTAAATTGTGGGTTTTGGAGAACATCAGGTAGGTTTAGGGTGGTTTTGGGGTGGATCTATGGTTTTGGCGTATTTTCTTCCAGATTTGGGGGTGATGCCGATATTTTTTGGGGTGTTTTGGACGTGTTTTGGGGTCTCCGTTGGGTTTTGTTGTGTTCTCGTTGGTCATCATGGTGGAAAAGGGTACATTGTGGGTTTTTGAGAACATCAGGTAGGTTTAGGGTGGTTTTGGGGTGGATCTATGATTTTGGCGTATTTTCTTCCAGTTTTGGGTGTGATGCCGATATTTTTTGGGGTGTTTTTGACGTGTTTTGGGGTCTCCATTAGGTTTTGTTGTGTTCTTGTTGGTCATTATGTTAAATAGGTGTGGATTGTGGGTTTTGGAGAACTTCAGGTAGGTTTAGGGTGGTTTTGGGTTTGATCTATGGTTTTGGGGGATTTTCTTCCAGTTTTGGGGGTGATGCCATTCTTGTTTGGGGTGTTTTTTAAGGGTTTTGGGGTCTCTGTTTGGTTTTGTTGGGTTCTCGTTGGTCATCATGTTGGAAAAGGGTAAATTGTGGGTTTTGGAGAAGATCATTTAGGTTTCGGGTGGTTTTGGGGTGGATCTATGGTTTTGGCGTATTTTCTTCCAGATTTGGGGGTGATGCCGATATTTTTTGGGGTGTTTTTGACGTGTTTTGGGGTCTCCATTGCGTTTCATTGGGTTTTCCATGGTCATCATGGCGGAAAAGTGTAAATTGTGGGTTTTGGAGAAGATCAGGTAGGTTTAGGGTGGTTTTGGGGTGGATCTATGGTTTTGGGGGATTTTCTTCCAGTTTTGGGGGTGATGCCATTCTTGTTTGGGGTGTTTTTTAAGGTTTTTGGGGTCTCTGTTTTGTTTTGTTGGGTTCTCGTTGGTCATCATGGTGGAAAAGGGTAAATTGTGGGTTTTGGAGAACATCAGGTAGGTTTAGGGTGGTTTTGGGGTGGATCTATGGTTTTGGCGTATTTTCTTCAAGATTTTGGGGGTGATGCCGATATTTTTTGGGGTGTTTTTGACGTTTTTTGGGGTCTCCATTGGGTTTTGTTGTGTTCTTGTTGGTCATTATGTTAAATAGGTGTGGATTGTGGTTTTGGAGAAGATCAGGTAGGTTTAGGGTGGTTTTGGGGTGGATCTATGGTTTTGGGGGATTTTCTTCCAGATTTGGGGGTGATGCCGATATTTTTTGGGGTGTTTTTGACGTGTTTTGGGGTCTCCGTTGTGTTTCATTGGGTTTTCCATGTTCATCATGGTGGAAAAGAGTAAATTGTGGGTTTTGGAGAAGATCAGGTAGGTTTAGGGTGGTTTTGGGGTGGATCTATGGTTTTGGGGGATTTTCTTCCAGTTTTGAGGGTGATGCCATTCTTGTTTGGGGTGTTTTTTAAGGTTTTTGGGGTCTCTGTTTTGTTTTGTTGGGTTCTCGTTGGTCATCATGGTGGAAAAGGGTAAATTGTGGGTTTTGGAGAACATCAGGTAGGTTTAGGGTGGTTTTGGGGTGGATCTATGGTTTTGGCGTATTTTCTTCCAGTTTTGGGGGTGATGCCGATATTTTTTGGGGTGTTTTTGACGTGTTTTGGGGTCTCCGTTGTGTTTCATTGGGTTTTCCATGGTCATCATGGTGGAAAAGGGTAAATTGTGGGTTTTGGAGAAGATCAGGTAGGTTTAGGGTGGTTTTGGGGTGGATCTATGGTTTTGGGGGATTTTCTTCCAGTTTTGGGGGTGATGCCATTCTTGTTTGGGGTGTTTTTTAAGGTTTTTGGGGTCTCTGTTTGGTTTTGTTGGGTTCTCGTTGGTCATCATGGTGGAAAAGTGTAAATTGTGGGTTTTGGAGAACATCAGGTAGGTTTAGGGTGGTTTTGGGGTGGATCTATGGTATTCAGGTTTTTTTTTTTTTTCTTGGGGGGGTGGGGGGGGGGATGATCCTGGTCTTTTTCTGTTGTTTTTGACGTGTTTTGGGGTCTCCGTTGTGTTTCATTGGGTTTTCCATGGTCATCGTGTTGTAAAAGGGTAAATTGTGGGTTTTGGAGAACTTCAGGTAGGTTTAGGGGGAGTTTTCACGTGGATTCATGGTATTTGGGGTTTTCTTCTTTTTGGGGGAGTGATCCTCTCCTTTCTTCGGGTGATTTTGAAGTGTTTTGGGGTTTCCGTTGCGTTTCGTTGAGTTCCTAATGTGTTTTCTGGTGGTTGGGAGTGTGCTTTGGGATTAGGAGAACATCAGGTAGGTTTAGGGTGTCTTTGGGGTGGATCTATGGTATTTGGGGTTTTCTTCTATTTTTTGGCGTGATCCTGTTCTTTTTTTTTGGGTGTATTTGACGTGTTTTGGGGTCTCCGTTGGGTTTTGTTGTGTTCCTGTTGGTCTTTCTGTTAAATAGGTGTGGATTGTGGGTTTTGGAGAACTTCAGGTAGGTTTAGTGTGGTTTTGGGGTGGATCTATGGTTTTGGGGGATTTTCTTTCAGTTTTGGGTGTGATGCCGTTCTTGTTTGGGGTGTTTTTTAAGGTTTTTGGGGTCTCTGTTGGGTTTTGTTGGGTTCTCGTTGGTCATCATGGTGGAAAAGGGTAAATTGTGGGTTTTGGAGAACATCAGGTAGGTTTAGGGTGGTTTTGGGGTGGATCTATGGTTTTGGCGTATTTTCTTCCAGTTTTGGGGGTGATGCCGATATTTTTTGGGGTGTTTTTGACGTGTTTTGGGGTCTCCATTAGGTTTTGTTGTGTTCTTGTTGGTCATTATGTTAAATAGGTGTGGATTGTGGGTTTTGGAGAAGATCAGGTAGGTTTTAGGGTGGTTTTGGGGTGGATCTATGGTTTTGGGGGATTTTCTTCCAGTTTTGGGGGTGATGCCATTCTTGTTTGGGGTGTTTTTTAAGGGTTTTGGGGTCTCTGTTTTGTTTTGTTGGGTTCTCGTTGGTCATCATGTTGGAAAAGGGTAAATTGTGGGTTTTGGAGAAGATCATTTAGGTTTAGGGTGGTTTTGGGGTGGATCTATGGTTTTGGCGTATTTTCTTCCAGATTTGGGGGTGATGCCGATATTTTTTGGGGTGTTTTTGACGTGTTTTGGGGTCTCCATTGTGTTTCATTGGGTTTTCCATGGTCATCATGGCGGAAAAGTGTAAATTGTGGGTTTTGGAGAACATCGGGTAGGTTTAGGGTGGTTTTGGGGTGGATCTATGGTTTTGGCGTATTTTCTTCCAGTTTTGGGGGTGATGCCATTCTTGTTTGGGTTTTTTTTAAGGTTTCTGGGGTCTCTGTTGGGTTTTGTTGGGTTCTCGTTTGTCATCATGGTGGAAAAGGGTAAATTGTGGGTTTTGGAGAACATCAGGTATGTTTAGGGTGGTTTTGGGGTGGATCTATGGTATTCATTTTTTTTTTTTTTTTTTTTTTTGGCGGGGGGGGGCGGGGGGGATGATCCTGGACTTTTTGTGTTGTTTTTGAAGTGTTTTGGGGTCTCCGTTGTGTTTCATTGGGTTTTCCATGGTCATCGTGTTGTAAAAGGGTAAATTGTGGGTTTTGGAGAACTTCAGGTAGGTTTAGGGGGAGTTTTCACGTGGATTCATGGTATTTGGGGTTTTCTTCTTTTTGGGGGAGTGATCCTCTCCTTTCTTCGGGTGATTTTGAAGTGTTTTGGGGTTTCCGTTGCGTTTCGTGAGTTCCTAATGTGTTTTCTGGTGGTTGGGAGTGTGCTTTGGGATTAGGAGAACATCAGGTAGGTTTAGGGTGTCTTTGGGGTGGATCTATGGTATTTGGGGTTTTCTTCTATTTTTTGGCGTGATCCTGTTCTTTTTTGTGGTGTTTTGGACGTGTTTTGGGGTCTCCGTTGGGTTTTGTTTTGTTCTCGTTGGTCATCATGGTGGAAAAGTGTAAATTGTGGGTTTTGGAGAAGATCAGGTAGGTTTAGGGTGGTTTTGGGGTGGATCTATGGTTTTGGCGTATTTTCTTCCAGTTTTGGGGGTGATGCCGATATTTTTTGGGGTGTTTTGGACGTGTTTGGGGTCTCCGTTGGGTTTTGTTGTGTTCTTGTTGGTCATTATGTTAAATAGGTGTGGATTGTGGGTTTTGGAGAACTTCAGGTAAGTTTAGGGTGGTTTTGGGTTTGATCTATGGTTTTGGGGGATTTTCTTCCAGTTTTGGGGGTAATGCCATTCTTGTTTGGGGTGTTTTTTAAAATTTTTGGGGTCTCTGTTTTGTTTTGTTGGGTTCTCATTGGTCATCATGGTGGAAAAGGGTACATTGTGGGTTTTGGAGAAGATCAGGTAGGTTTAGGGTGGTTTTGGGGTGGATCTATGGTTTTGGTGTATTTTCTTCCAGTTTTGGGGGTGATGCCGATATTTTTTGGGGTGTTTTTGACGTTTTTTGGGGTCTCCATTGGGTTTTGTTGTGTTCTTGTTGGTCATTATGTTAAATAGGTGTGGATTGTGGTTTTGGAGAAGATCAGGTAGGTTTAGGGTGGTTTTGGGGTGGATCTATGGTTTTGGCGTATTTTCTTCCAGATTTGGGGTGATGCCGATATTTTTTGGGGTGTTTTTGACGTGTTTTGGGGTCTCTGTTGGGTTTATTTGCGTTCTCATTGGTCATCATGGTGGAAAAGTGTACATTGTTGGTTTTGGAGAAGATCAGGTAGGTTTAGGGTGTCTTTGGGGTGGATCTATGGTATTTGGGGTTTTCTTCTATTTTTTGGCATGAACCTGTTCTTTTTTGGGGTGTTTTTGATGTGTTTTGGGGTCTCCGTTTGGTTTTGTTGTGTTCTTGTTGGTCATTATGTTAAATAGGAGTGGATTGTGGGTTTTGGAGAAGATCAGGTAGGTTTAGGGTGGTTTTGGGGTGGATCTATGGTTTTGGCGTATTTTCTTCCAGATTTGGGGGTGATGCCGATATTTTTTGGGGTGTTTTTGACGTGTTTTGGGGTCTCCGTTGTGTTTCATTGGGTTTTCCATGTTCATCATGGTGGAAAAGGGTAAATTGTGGGTTTTGGAGAACATCAGGTAGTTTTAATTGGAGTTTTGGGGTGGATTCATGGTGTTTGCGTTTTTCTTCCGTTTTTTTCTTTTTTTTTTTTTTTTTTTGGGGGGGTGATCTTATTCTTTTTGGTGTGTTTTTGACATGTTTTGGGGTCTCCGTTGGGTTTCGTTGGGTTGTCGTTTGTCGTTAAGGTCAATGGGAGTGGATTGTGGGGTTTGGAGAAGATCAGGTGAGCTTAGGGTGGTTTTTGGGGGAAAATCACGGTTTTGGTTTTTTTTCTTCTGATCCAGTTCCTTCTTGGCGTGTTTTTGACGTGTTTTGGGGTCTCCGTTGGATTTTAGTTGGGTTCTTGTTGGTCATCAGTGTGGAAAATGATAAATAGTTGGTTTTGGTGAACATCAGGTAGGTTTAGGGTGGTTTGGGGGTGCATCTATGGTATTTGGGGTTTTCTTCTGTTTTTTTGGGGGGTGATCCTGTTCTTTTTTTTGTGGTGTTTTTGACGTGTTTTGGGGTCTCTGTTGGGTTTCGTTGCGTTTTCCGTTGTCATCATGTTGGAAAATGTTAAATTGTGGGTTTTGGAGAACATCAGGTAGGTTAAGGGGGGACGTTTGGGGTGGATTCATGGTATTTGGGTTTTTCTTTCGTTTTGGGGTGATCCTGTTCTTGTTTGGGGTGTTTTGGACGTGTTTTGGGGTCTCCGTTGGGTTTTGTTGTGTTCTTGTTGGTCATTATGTTAAATAGGTGTGGATTGTGGGTTTTGGAAAACATCAGGTAGGTTTAGGGTGGTTTTGTGATTGGATCTATGGTATTGGTGGATTTTCTTCAAGTTTTTTGTGTGATCCCGTTCTTGTTTGGTGTGTTTTTGACGTGTTTTGGGGTCTCCGTTGAGTTTTGTTGGGTTTTCCGTGGTCATCATGGTGGAAAAGGGTAAATTGTGGGTTTTGGAGAACTTCAGGTAGGTTTAGGGGGAGTTTTCGCGTGGATTCATGGTATTTGGGGTTTTCTTCTTTTTGGGGGAGTGATCCTCTCCTTTCTTCGGGTGATTTTTGAAGTGTTTTGGGGTTTCCGTTGCGTTTCGTTGAGTTCCTAATGTGTTTTATGGTGGTTGGGAGTGTGCTTTGGGATTAGGAGAACATCAGGTAGGTTTAGGGTGTCTTTGGGGTGGATCTATGGTATTTGGGGTTTTCTTCTATTCTTTGGCGTGATCCTGTTCTTTTTTGGGTTGTTTTTGACGTGTTTTGGGGTCTCCGTTGGGTTTTGTTGTGTTCTCGTTGGTCATCATGGTGGAAAAGTGTAAATTGTGGGTTTTGGAGAAGATCAGGTAGGTTTAGGGTGGTTTTGGGGTGGATCTATGGTTTTGGGGGATTTTCTTCCAGTTTTGGGGGTGATGCCGATATTTTTTGGGGTGTTTTTGACGTGTTTTGTGGTCTCCGTTGTGTTTCATTGGGTTTTCCATGGTCATCATGGTGGAAAAGGGTAAATTGTGGGTTTTGGAGAAGATCAGGTAGGTTTAGGGTGGTTTTGGGGTGGATCTATGGTTTTGGCGGATTTTCTTCCAGTTTTGGGGGTGATGCCATTCTTGTTTGGGGTGTTTTTTAAGGTTTTTGGGGTCTCTGTTTGGTTTTGTTGGGTTCTCGTTGGTCATCATGGTGGAAAAGGGTAAATTGTGGGTTTTGGGAGACATCAGGTAGGTTTAGGGTGGTTTTGGGGTGGATCTATTGTATTCAGTTTTTTTTTTTTTTTTTTTTTTTTTGGCGGGGGGGGCTGGGGGGATGATCCTGGACTTTTTGTGTTGTTTTTGAAGTGTTTTGGGGTCTCCGTTGTGTTTCATTGGGTTTTCCATGGTCATCGTGTTGTAAAAGGGTAAATTGTGGGTTTTGGAGAACTTCAGGTAGGTTTATGGGGAGTTTTCACGTGGATTCATGGTATTTGGGGTTTTCTTCTTTTTGGGGGAGTGATCCTCTCCTTTCTTCGGGTGATTTTGAAGTGTTTTGGGGTTTCCGTTGCGTTTCGTTGAGTTCCTAATGTGTTTTATGGTGGTTGGGAGTGTGCTTTGGGATTAGGAGAACATCAGGTAGGTTTAGGGTGTCTTTGGGGTGGATCTATGGTATTTGGGGTTTTCTTCCATTTTTGGCGTGATCCTGTTCTTTTTTGTGGTGTTTTGGACGTGTTTTGGGGTCTCCGTTGGGTTTTGTTGTGTTCTCGTTGGTCATCATGGTGGAAAAGTGTAAATTGTGGGTTTTGGAGAAGATCAGGTAGGTTTAAGGTGGTTTTGGGGTGGATCTATGGTTTTGGCGTATTTTCTTCCAGATTTGGGGGTGATGCCGATATTTTTTGGGGTGTTTTTGACGTGTTTTGGGGTCTCTGTTGGGTTTATTTGCGTTCTCATTGGTCATCATGGTGGAAAAGTGTACATTGTTGGTTTTGGAGAAGATCAGGTAGGTTTAGGGTGTCTTTGGGGTGGATCTATGGTATTTGGGGTTTTCTTCTATTTTTTGGCATGAACCTGTTTTTTTTGGGTGTTTTTGATGTGTTTTGGGGTCTCCGTTGGGTTTTGTTGGGTTCTTGTTGGTCATTATGTTAAATAGGAGTGGATTGTGGGTTTTGGAGAACATCAGGTAGGTTTAGGGTGGTTTTGGGGTGGATCTATGGTTTTGGCGTATTTTCTTCCAGATTTGGGGGTGATGCCGATATTTTTTTGGGGTGTTTTTGACGTGTTTTGGGGTCTCCGTTGTGTTTCATTGGGTTGTCGTTTGTCGTTAAGGTCAATGGGAGTGGATTGTGGGGTTTGGAGAAGATCAGGTGAGGTTAGGGTGGTTTTTTGGGGAAAATCACGGTTTTGGGTTTTTTTCTTCTGATCCAGTTCCTTCTTGGCGTGTTTTTGACGTGTTTTGGGGTCTCCGTTGGATTTTAGTTGGGTTCTTGTTGGTCATCAGTGTGAAAAATGATAAATAGTTGGTTTTGGTGAACATCAGGTAGGTTTAGGGTGGTTTGGGGGTGCATCTATGGTATTTGGGGTTTTCTTCTGTTTTTTTTGGGGGGTGATCCTGTTCTTTTTTTTGTTGTGTTTTTGACGTGTTTTGGGGTCTCTGTTGGGTTTCGTTGCGTTTTCCGTTGTCATCATGTTGGAAAATGTTAAATTGTGGGTTTTGGAGAACATCAGGTAGGTTAAGGGGGACGTTTGGGGTGGATTCATGGTATTTGGGTTTTTCTTTCGTTTTGGGGTGATCCTGTTCTTGTTTGGGGTGTTTTGGACGTGTTTTGGGGTCTCCGTTGGGTTTTGTTGTGTTCTTGTTGGTCATTATGTTAAATAGGTGTGGATTGTGGGTTTTGGAAAACATCAGGTAGGTTTAGGGTGGTTTTGTGATTGGATCTATGGTATTGGTGGATTTTCTTCAAGTTTTTTGTGTGATCCCGTTCTTGTTTGGTGTGTTTTTGACGTGTTTTGGGGTCTCCGTTGAGTTTTGTTGGGTTTTCCGTGGTCATCATGGTGGAAAAGGGTAAATTGCGGGTTTTGGAGAACTTCAGGTAGGTTTAGGGGGAGTTTTCGCGTGGATTCATGGTATTTGGGGTTTTCTTCTTTTTGGGGGAGTGATCCTCTCCTTTCTTCGGGTGATTTTGAAGTGTTTTGGGGGTTTCCGTTGCGTTTCGTTGAGTTCCTAATGTGTTTTATGGTGGTTGGGAGTGTGCTTTGGGATTAGGAGAACATCAGGTAGGTTTAGGGTGTCTTTGGGGTGGATCTATGGTATTTGGGGTTTTCTTCTATTCTTTGGCGTGATCCTGTTCTTTTTTGGGTTGTTTTTGACGTGTTTTGGGGTCTCCGTTGGGTTTTGTTGTGTTCTCGTTGGTCATCATGGTGGAAAAGTGTAAATTGTGGGTTTTGGAGAAGATCAGGTAGGTTTAAGGTGGTTTTGGGATGGATCTATGGTTTTGGGGGATTTTCTTCCAGTTTTGGGGGTGATGCCGATATTTTTTGGGGTGTTTTTGACGTGTTTTTGTGGTCTCCGTTGTGTTTCATTGGGTTTTCCATGGTCATCATGGTGGAAAAGGGTAAATTGTGGGTTTTGGAGAAGATCAGGTAGGTTTAGGGTGGTTTTGGGGTGGATCTATGGTTTTGGGGGATTTTCTTCCAGTTTTTGGTGTGATGCCATTCTTGTTTGGGGTGTTTTTTAAGGGTTTTGGGGTCTCTGTTTGGTTTTGTTGGGTTCTCGTTGGTCATCATGGTGGAAAATTGTAAATAGTGGGTTTTGGAGAATATCAGGTAGGTTTAGGGTGGTTTTGGGGGTGGATCTATGGTATTCAGTTTTTTTTTTTTTGTTTGGGGATGTGGGGGGGGGATGATCCTGGTCTTTTTCTGTTGTTTTTGACGTGTTTTGGGGTCTTCGTTGTGTTTCATTGGGTTTTCCATGGTCATCGTGTTGTAAAAGGGTAAATTGTGGGTTTTGGAGAACTTCAGGTAGGTTTAGGGGGAGTTTTCACGTGGATTCATGGTATTTGGGGTTTTCTTCTTTTTGGGGGAGTGATCCTCTCCTTTCTTCGGGTGATTTTGAAGTGTTTTGGGGTTTCCGTTGCGTTTCGTTGAGTTCCTAATGTGTTTTATGGTGGTTGGGAGTGTGCTTTGGGATTAGGAGAACATCAGGTAGGTTTAGGGTGTCTTTGGGTGGATCTATGGTATTTGGGGTTTTCTTCTATTTTTTGGCGTGATCCTGTTCTTTTTTTTTGGTTGTTTTTGACGTGTTTTGGGGTCTCCGTTGGGTTTTGTTGTGTTCTCGTTGGTCATCATGGTGGAAAAGTGTACATTGTGGGTTTTGGAGAACATCAGGTAGGTTTAGTGTGGTTTTGGGGTGGATCTATGGTTTTGGCGTATTTCTTCCAGTTTTGGGGGTGATGCCGATATTTTTTTGGGGTGTTTTTGACGTGTTTTGGGGTCTCCATTAGGTTTTGTTGTGTTCTTGTTGGTCATTATGTTAAATAGGTGTGGATTGTGGGTTTTGGAGAAGATCAGGTAGGTTTAGGGTGGTTTTGGGGTGGATCTATGGTTTTGGCGGATTTTCTTCCAGATTTGGGGGTGATGCCGATATTTTTTGGGGTGTTTTTTAAGTTGTTTGGGGTCTCTGTTTGGTTTTGTTGGGTTCTCGTTGGTCATCATGGTGGAATAGTGTACATTGTGGGTTTTGGAGAAGATCAGGTAGGTTTAGGGTGGTTTTGGGGTGGATCTATGGTTTTGGGGGATTTTCTTCCAGTTTTGGGGGTGATGCCATTCTTGTTTGGGGTGTTTTTTAAGGTTTTTGGGGTCTCTGTTTTGTTTTGTTGGGTTCTCATTGGTCATCATGGTGGAAAAGGGTACATTGTGGGTTTTGGAGAACATCAGGTAGGTTTAGGGTGGTTTTGGGGTGGATCTATGGTTTTGGTGTATTTTCTTCCAGATTTTGGGGTGATGCCGATATTTTTTGGGGTGTTTTTGATGTGTTTTGGGGTCTCCATTGGGTTTTGTTGTGTTCTTGTTGGTCATTATGTTAAATAGGTGTGGATTGTGGTTTTGGAGAAGATCAGGTAGGTTTAGGGTGGTTTTGGGGTGGATCTATGGTTTTGGCGTATTTTCTTCCAGATTTGGGGGTGATGCCGATATTTTTTGGGGTGTTTTTGACGTGTTTTGGGGTCTCTGTTGGGTTTATTTGCGTTCTCATTGGTCATCATGGTGGAATAGTGTACATTGTTGGTTTTGGAGAAGACCAGGTAGGTTTAGGGTGTCTTTGGGGTGGATCTATGGTATTTGGGGTTTTCTTCTATTTTTTGGCATGAACCTGTTCTTTTTTGGGGTGTTTTTGATGTGTTTTGGGGTCTCCGTTGGGTTTTGTCGTGTTCTTGTTGGTCATTATGTTAAATAGGAGTGGATTGTGGGTTTTGGAGAAGATCAGGTAGGTTTAGGGTGGTTTTGGGGTGGATCTATGGTTTTGGCGTATTTTCTTCCAGATTTGGGGGTGATGCCGATATTTTTTGGGGTGTTTTTGACGTGTTTTGGGGTCTCCGTTGTGTGTCATTGGGTTTTCCATGTTCATCATGGTGGAAAAGGGTAAATTGCGGGTTTTGGAGAACATCAGGTAGTTTTAATTGGAGTTTTGGGGTGGATTCATGGTGTTTGCGTTTTTCTTCCGTTTTTTTTCTTTTTTTTTTTTTTTTTGGGGGGGTGATCTTATTCTTTTTGGTGTGTTTTTGACATGTTTTGGGGTCTCCGTTGGGTTTCGTTGGGTTGTCGTTTGTCGTTAAGTTCAATGGGAGTGGATTGTGGGGTTTGGAGAAGATCAGGTGAGCTTAGGGTGGTTTTTGGGGGAAAATCACGGTTTTGGTTTTTTTTCTTCTGATCCAGTTCCTTCTTGGCGTGTTTTTGACGTGTTTTGGGGTCTCCGTTGGATTTTAGTTGGGTTCTTGTTGGTCATCAGTGTGGAAAATGATAAATAGTTGGTTTTGGTGAACATCAGGTAGGTTTAGGGTGGTTTGGGGGTGCATCTATGGTATTTGGGGTTTTCTTCTGTTTTTTTTTGGGGGTGATCCTGTTATTTTTTTTGTGGTGTTTTTTACGTGTTTTGGGGTCTCTGTTGGGTTTCGTTGCGTTTTCCGTTGTCATCATGTTGGAAAATGTTAAATTGTGGGGTTTGGAGAACATCAGGTAGATTAAGGGGGACGTTTGGGGTGGATTCATGGTATTTGGGTTTTTCTTTCGTTTTGGGGTGATCCTGTTCTTGTTTGGGGTGTTTTGGACGTGTTTTGGGGTCTCCGTTGGGTTTTGTTGTGTTCTTCTTGGTCATTATGTTAAATAGGTGTGGATTGTGGGTTTTGGAAAACATCAGGTAGGTTTAGGGTGGTTTTGTGATTGGATCTATGGTATTGGTGGATTTTCTTCAAGTTTTTTGTGTGATCCCGTTCTTGTTTGGTGTGTTTTCGACGTGTTTTGGGGTCTCCGTTGAGTTTTGTTGGGTTTTCCGTGGTCATCATGGTGGAAAAGGGTAAATTGCGGGTTTTGGAGAACTTCAGGTAGGTTTAGGGGGAGTTTTCGCGTGGATTCATGGTATTTGGGGTTTTCTTCTTTTTGGGGGAGTGATCCTCTCCTTTCTTCGGGTGATTTTGAAGTGTTTTGGGGTTTCCGTTGCGTTTCGTTGAGTTCCTAATGTGTTTTCTGGTGGTTGGGAGTGTGCTTTGGGATTAGGAGAACATCAGGTAGGTTTAGGGTGTCTTTGGGGTGGATCTATGGTATTTGGGGTTTTCTTCTATTCTTTGGCATGATCCTGTTCTTTTTTGTGGTGTTTTGGACGTGTTTTGGGGTCTCCGTTGGGTTTTGTTGTGTTCTCGTTGGTCATCATGGTGGAAAAGTGTAAATTGTGGGTTTTGGAGAAGATCAGGTAGGTTTAGGGTGGTTTTGGGGTGGATCTATGGTTTTGGGGGATTTTCTTCCAGATTTGGGGGTGATGCCATTCTTGTTTGGGGTGTTTTTTAAGGTTTTTGGGGTCTCTGTTTGGTTTTGTTGGGTTCTCGTTGGTCATCATGGTGGAAAAGGGTAAATTGTGGGTTTTGGAGAAGATCAGGTAGGTTTAGGGTGGTTTTGGGGTGGATCTATGGTATTCAGTATTTTTTTTTGTTTGGGGATGTGGGGGGGGGGGATGATCCTGGACTTTTTCTGTTGTTTTTGACGTGTTTTGGGGTCTCCGTTGTGTTTCATTGGGTTTTCCATGGTCATCGTGTTGTAAAAGGGTAAATTGTGGGTTTTGGAGAACTTCAGGTAGGTTTAGGGGGAGTTTTCACGTGGATTCATGGTATTTGGGGTTTTCTTCTTTTTGGGGGAGTGATCCTCTCCTTTCTTCGGGTGATTTTGAAGTGTTTTGGGGTTTCCGTTGCGTTTCGTTGAGTTCCTAATGTGTTTTATGGTGGTTGGGAGTGTGCTTTGGGATTAGGAGAACATCAGGTAGGTTTAGGGTGTCTTTGGGGTGGATCTATGGTATTTGGGGTTTTCTTCTATTTTTTGGCGTGATCCTGTTCTTTTTTTTTGGTTGTTTTTGACGTGTTTTGGGGTCTCCGTTGGGTTTTGTTGTGTTCTCGTTGGTCATCATGGTGGAAAAGGGTAAATTGTGGGTTTTGGAGAACATCAGGTAGGTTTAGGGTGGTTTTGGCGTGGATCTATGGTTTTGGTGTATTTTCTTCCAGTTTTGGGGGTAATGCCGATATTTTTTGGGGTGTTTTTGAAGTGTTTTGGGGTCTCCGTTGTGTTTCATTGGGTTTTCCATGGTCATCATGGTGGAAAAGGGTAAATTGTGGGTTTTGGAGAAGATCAGGTAGGTTTAGGGTGGTTTTGGGGTGGATCTATGGTTTTGGGGGATTTTCTTCCAGTTTTGGGGGTGATGCCATTCTTGTTTGGGGTGTTTTTTAAGGTTTTTGGGGTCTCTGTTTTGTTTTGTTGGGTTCTCGTTGGTCATCATGTTGGAAAAGGGTAAATTGTGGGTTTTGGAGAAGATCAGGTAGGTTTAGGGTGGTTTTGGGGTGGATCTGTGGTATTCAGTTTTTTTTTTTTTTTCTTGGGGGGGTGGGGAGGGGATGATCCTGGTCTTTTTCTGTTGTTTTTGACGTGTTTTGGGGTCTCCGTTGTGTTTCGTTGGGTTTTCCATGGTCATCGTGTTGTAAAAGGGTAAATTGTGGGTTTTGGAGAACTTCAGGTAGGTTTAGGGGGAGTTTTCACGTGGATTCATGGTATTTGGGGTTTTCTTCTTTTTGGGGGAGTGATCCTCTCCTTTCTTCGGGTGATTTTGAAGTGTTTTGGGGTTTCCGTTGCGTTTCGTTGAGTTCCTAATGTGTTTTCTGGTGGTTGGGAGTGTGCTTTGGGATTAGGAGAACATCAGGTAGGTTTAGGGTGTCTTTGGGGTGGATCTATGGTATTTGGGGTTTTCTTCTATTTTTTGGCATGATCCTGTTCTTTTTTTTTGGTTGTTTTTGACGTGTTTTGGGGTCTCCGTTGGGTTTTGTTGTGTTCTCGTTGGTCATCATGGTGGAAAAGGGTAAATTGTGGGTTTTGGAGAACATCAGGTAGGTTTAGGGTGGTTTTGGCGTGGATCTATGGTTTTGGTGTATTTTCTTCCAGTTTTGGGGGTAATGCCGATATTTTTTGGGGTGTTTTTGACGTGTTTTGGGGTCTCCGTTGTGTTTCATTGGGTTTTCCATGGTCATCATGGTGGAAAAGGGTAAATTGTGGGTTTTGGAGAACATCAGGTAGGTTTAGGGTGGTTTTGGGGTGGATCTATGGTTTTGGGGGATTTTCTTCCAGTTTTGGGGGTGATGCCATTCTTGTTTGGGGTGTTTTTTAAGGTTTTTGGGGTCTCTGTTTTGTTTTGTTGGTTTCTCGTTTGTCATCATGGTGGAAAAGTGTAAATTGTGGGTTTTGGAGAACATCAGGTAGGTTTAGGGTGGTTTTGGGGTGGATATATGGTATTCATTTTTTTTTTTTTTTTTGGGGGGGGTGGGGGGGATGATCCTGGACTTTTTGTGTTGTTTTTGACGTGTTTTGGGGTCTCCGTTGTGTTTCATTGGGTTTTCCATGGTCATCGTTTTGGAAAAGGGTAAATTGTGGGTTTTGGAGAACTTCAGGTAGGTTTAGGGGGAGTTTTCACGTGGATTCATGGTATTTGGGGTTTTCTTCTTTTTGGGGGAGTGATCCTCTCCTTTCTTCGGGTGATTTTGAAGTGTTTTGGGGTTTCCGTTGCGTTTCGTTGAGTTCCTAATGTGTTTTCTGGTGGTTGGGAGTGTGCTTTGGGATTAGGAGAACATCAGGTAGGTTTAGGGTGTCTTTGGGGTGGATCTATGGTATTTGGGGTTTTCTTCTATTTTTTGGCGTGATCCTGTTCTTTTTTTTTTGGGTGTATTTGACGTGTTTTGGGGTCTCCGTTGGGTTTTGTTGTGTTCCTGTTGGTCTTTCTGTTAAATAGGTGTGGATTGTGGGTTTTGGAGAACTTCAGGTAGGTTTAGTGTGGTTTTGGGGTGGATCTATGGTTTTGGTGTATTTTCTTTCAGTTTTGGGGGTGATGCCGATATTTTTTGGGGTGTTTTTGACGTGTTTTGGGGTCTCCATTAGGTTTTGTTGTGTTCTTGTTGGTCATTATGTTAAATAGGTGTGGATTGTGGGTTTTGGAGAACTTCAGGTAGGTTTAGGGTTGTTTTGGGGTGGATCTATGGTTTTGGCGGATTTTCTTCCAGTTTTGGGGATGATGCCATTCTTGTTTGGGGTGTTTTTGATGTGTTTTGGGGTCTCTGTTTAGTTTTGTAGGGTTCTCGTTGGCCATCATGGTGGAAAACGGTATATTGTGGGTTTTGGAGAAGATCAGGTAGGTTTAGGGTGGTTTTGGGGTGGATCTGTGGTATTCAGTTTTTTTTTTTTTTTTGTTTGGGGATGTGGGGGGGGGATGATCCTGGTGTTTTTCTGTTGTTTTTGACGTGTTTTGGGGTCTCCGTTGTGTTTCATTGGGTTTTCCATGGTCATCGTGTTGTAAAAGGGTAAATTGTGGGTTTTGGAGAACATCAGGTAGGTTTAGGTTGGTTTTGGGGTGGATCTATGGTTTTGGCGTATTTTCTTCCAGTTTTGGGGGTGATGCCGATATTTTTTGGGGTGTTTTTGACGTGTTTTGGGGTCTCCGTTGGGTTTTGTTGTGTTCCTGTTGGTCTTTCTGTTAAATAGGTGTGGATTGTGGGTTTTGGAGAAGATCAGGTAGGTTTAAGGTGGTTTTGGGGTGGATCTATGGTTTTGGGGGATTTTCTTCCAGTTTTGGGGGTGATGCCGATATTTTTTGGGGTGTTTTTGACGTGTTTTGGGGTCTCTGTTGGGTTTATTTGCGTTGTCATTGGTCATCATGGTGGAAAAGTGTAAATTGTGGGTTTTGGAGAAGATCATTTAGGTTTAGGGTGGTTTTGGGGTGGATCTATGGTTTTGGCGTATTTTCTTCCAGTTTTGGGTGTGATGCCGATATTTTTTGGGGTATTTTTGACGTGTTTTGGGGTCTCCGTTGGGTTTTGTTGTGTTCTCGTTGGTCATCATGGTGGAAAAGCGTACATTGTGGGTTTTGGAGAACATCAGGTAGGTTTAGGGTGTCTTTAAGGTGGATCTATGGTCTTTGGGGTTTTCTTCTATTTTTTGGCATGAACCTGTTCTTTTTTGGGGTGTTTTTGATGTGTTTTGGGGTCTCCGTTGGGTTTTGTTGTGTTCTTGTTGGTCATTATGTTAAATAGGAGTGGATTGTGGGTTTTGGAGAAGATCAGGTAGGTTTAGGGTGGTTTTGGGGTGGATCTATGGTTTTGGCGTATTTTCTTCCAGATTTGGGGGTGATGCCGATATTTTTTGGGGTGTTTTTGACGTGTTTTGGGGTCTCCGTTGTGTTTTATTGGGTTTTCCATGGTCATTTTGTTGGAAAAGTGTAAATTGTGGGTTTTGGAGAACATCAGGTAGGTTTAGGGTGGTTTTGGGGTGGATCTATGGTTTTGGGGGATTTTCTTCCAGTTTTGGGGGTGATGTCATTCTTGTTTGGGGTGTTTTTTAAGGTTTTTGGGGTCTCTGTTTGGTTTTGTTGGGTTCTCGTTGGTCATCATGGTGGAAAATGGTAAATTGTGGGTTTTGGAGAAGATCAGGTAGGTTTAGGGTGGTTTTGGGGTGGATCTATGGTATTCAGGTTTTTTTTTTTTTTTTTTGGGGGGGGGGGGGGGGTCGATGATCCTGGAGTTTTTGTGTTGTTTTTGACGTGTTTTGGGGTCTCCGTTGTGTTTCATTGGGTTTTCCATGGTCATCGTGTTGTAAAAGGGTAAATTGTGGGTTTTGGAGAACTTCAGGTAGGTTTAGGGGGAGTTTTCACGTGGATTCATGGTATTTGGGGTTTTCTTCTTTTTGGGGGAGTGATCCTCTCCTTTCTTCGGGTGATTTTGAAGTGTTTTGGGGTTTCCGTTGCGTTTCGTTGAGTTCCTAATGTGTTTTATGGTGGTTGGGAGTGTGCTTTGGGATTAGGAGAACATCAGGTAGGTTTAGGGTGTCTTTGGGGTGGATCTATGGTATTTGGGGTTTTCTTCTATTTTTTGGCGTGATCCTGTTCTTTTTTTTTGGGTGTATTTGACGTGTTTTGGGGTCTCCGTTGGGTTTTGTTGTGTTCCTGTTGGTCTTTCTGTTAAATAGGTGTGGATTGTGGGTTTTGGAGAACTTCAGGTAGGTTTAGTGTGGTTTTGGGGTGGATCTATGGTTTTGGGGGATTTTCTTTCAGTTTTGGGGGTGATGCCGATATTTTTTGGGGTGTTTTTGACGTGTTTTGGGGTCTCCGTTGGGTTTTGTTGTGTTCCTGTTGGTCTTTCTGTTAAATAGGTGTGGATTGTGGGTTTTGGAGAACTTCAGGTAGGTTTAGGGTTGTTTTGGGGTGGATCTATGGTTTTGGCGGATTTTCTTCCAGTTTTGGGGGTGATGCCATTCTTGTTTGGGGTGTTTTTTAAGTTTTTTGGGGTCTCTGTTTGGTTTTGTTGGGTTCTCGTTGGTCATCATGGTGGAAAAGTGTATATTGTGTGTTTTGGAGAAGATCAGGTAGGTTTAGGGTGGTTTTGGGGTGGATCTATGGTTTTGGCGTATTTTCTTCCAGTTTTGGGGGTGATGCCGATATTTTTTGGGGTGTTTTTGACGTGTTTTGGGGTCTCTGTTGGGTTTATTTGCGTTGTCATTGGTCATCATGGTGGAAAAGTGTACATTGTGGGTTTTGGAGAAGATCAGGTAGGTTTAGGGTGTCTTTGGGGTGGATCTATGGTCTTTGGGGTTTTGTTCTATTTTTTGGCATGAACCTGTTCTTTTTTGGGGTGTTTTTGATGTGTTTTGGGGTCTCCGTTGGGTTTTGTTGTGTTCTTGTTGGTCATTATGTTAAATAGGAGTGGATTGTGGGTTTTGGAGAAGATCAGGTAGGTTTAGGGTGGTTTTGGGGTGGATCTATGGTTTTGGGGGATTTTCTTCCAGATTTGGGGGTGATGCCGATATTTTTTGGGGTGTTTTTGACGTGTTTTGGGGTCTCCGTTGTGTTTCATTGGGTTTTCCATGGTCATTTTGTTGGAAAAGTGTAAATTGTGGGTTTTGGAGAACATCAGGTAGGTTTAGGGTGGTTTTGGGGTGGATCTATGGTTTTGGGGGATTTTCTTCCAGTTTTGGGGGTGATGTCATTCTTGTTTGGGGTGTTTTTTAAGGTTTTTGGGGTCTCTGTTTGGTTTTGTTGGGTTCTCGTTGGTCATCATGGTGGAAAATGGTAAATTGTGGGTTTTGGAGAAGATCAGGTAGGTTTAGGGTGGTTTTGGGGTGGATCTATGGTATTCAGGTTTTTTTTTTTTTTTTTGGGGGGGGGGGGGGGTCGATGATCCTGGAGTTTTTGTGTTGTTTTTGACGTGTTTTGGGGTCTCCGTTGTGTTTCATTGGGTTTTCCATGGTCATCGTGTTGTAAAAGTGTAAATTGTGGGTTTTGGAGAACTTCAGGTAGGTTTATGGGGAGTTTTCACGTGGATTCATGGTATTTGGGGTTTTCTTCTTTTTGGGGGAGTGATCCTCTCCTTTCTTCGGGTGATTTTGAAGTGTTTTGGGGTTTCCGTTGCGTTTCGTTGAGTTCCTAATGTGTTTTCTGGTGGTTGGGAGTGTGCTTTGGGATTAGGAGAACATCAGGTAGGTTTAGGGTGTCTTTGGGGTGGATCTATGGTATTTGGGGTTTTCTTCTATTTTTTGGCGTGATCCTGTTCTTTTTTTTTGGGTGTATTTGACGTGTTTTGGGGTCTCCGTTGGGTTTTGTTGTGTTCCTCTTGGTCTTTCTGTTAAATAGGTGTGGATTGTGGGTTTTGGAGAAGATCAGGTAGGTTTAGTGTGGTTTTGGGGTGGATCTATGGTTTTGGCGGATTTTCTTTCAGTTTTGGGGTTGATGCCGATATTTTTTGGGGTGTTTTTGACGTGTTTTGGGGTCTCTGTTGGGTTTATTTGCGTTGTCATTTGTCATCATGGTGGAAAAGCGTACATTGTGGGTTTTGGAGAACATCAGGTAGGTTTAGGGTGTCTTTGGGGTGGATCTATGGTTTTGGCGTATTTTCTTCCAGTTTTGGGGGTGATGCCGATATTTTTTGGGGTGTTTTTGACGTGTTTTGGGGTCTCCATTAGGTTTTGTTGTGTTCTTGTTGGTCATTATGTTAAATAGGTGTGGATTGTGGGTTTTGGAGAACTTCAGGTAGGTTTAGGGTTGTTTTGGGGTGGATCTATGGTTTTGGCGGATTTTCTTCCAGTTTTGGGGGTGATGCCATTCTTGTTTGGGGTGTTTTTTAAGTTTTTTGGGGTCTCTGTTTGGTTTTGTTGGGTTCTCGTTGGTCATCATGGTGGAAAAGGGTATATTGTGTGTTTTGGAGAAGATCAGGTAGGTTTAGGGTGGTTTTGGGGTGGATCTATGGTTTTGGCGTATTTTCTTTCAGTTTTGGGGGTGATGCCGATATTTTTTGGGGTGTTTTTGACGTGTTTTGGGGTCTCTGTTGGGTTTATTTGCGTTGTCATTGGTCATCATGGTGGAAAAGTGTACATTGTGGGTTTTGGAGAAGATCAGGTAGGTTTAGGGTGTCTTTGGGGTGGATCTATGGTCTTTGGGGTTTTCTTCTATTTTTTGGCATGAACCTGTTCTTTTTTGGGGTGTTTTTGATGTGTTTTGGGGTCTCCGTTGGGTTTTGTTGTGTTCTTGTTGGTCATTATGTTAAATAGGAGTGGATTGTGGGTTTTGGAGAAGATCAGGTAGGTTTAGGGTGGTTTTGGGGTGGATCTATGGTTTTGGCGTATTTTTTTCCAGATTTGGGGGTGATGCCGATATTTTTTGGGGTGTTTTGGACGTGTTTTGGGGTCTCCGTTGTGTTTCATTGGGTTTTCCATGGTCATTTTGTTGGAAAAGTGTAAATTGTGGGTTTTGGAGAACATCAGGTAGGTTTAGGGTGGTTTTGGGGTGGATCTATGGTTTTGGGGGATTTTCTTCCAGTTTTGGGGGTGATGTCATTCTTGTTTGGGGTGTTTTTTAAGGTTTTTGGGGTCTCTGTTTGGTTTTGTTGGGTTCTCGTTGGTCATCATGGTGGAAAATGGTAAATTGTGGGTTTTGGAGAATATCAGGTAGGTTTAGGGTGGTTTTGGGGTGGATCTATGGTATTCAGTTTTTTTTTTTTTTTTTGGGGGGGGGGGGGGGGGGTCGATGATCCTGTAGTTTTTGTGTTGTTTTTGACGTGTTTTGGGGTCTCCGTTGTGTTTCATTGGGTTTTCCATGGTCATCGTGTTGTAAAAGTGTAAATTGTGGGTTTTGGAGAACTTCAGGTAGGTTTAGGGGGAGTTTTCACGTGGATTCATGGTATTTGGGGTTTTCTTCTTTTTGGGGGAGTGATCCTCTCCTTTCTTCGGGTGATTTTGAAGTGTTTTGGGGTTTCCGTTGCGTTTCGTTGAGTTCCTAATGTGTTTTATGGTGGTTGGGAGTGTGCTTTGGGATTAGGAGAACATCAGGTAGGTTTAGGGTGTCTTTGGGGTGGATCTATGGTATTTGGGGTTTTCTTCTATTTTTTGGCGTGATCCTGTTCTTTTTTTTTGGGTGTATTTGACGTGTTTTGGGGTCTCCGTTGGGTTTTGTTGTGTTCCTCTTGGTCTTTCTGTTAAATAGGTGTGGATTGTGGGTTTTGGAGAAGATCAGGTAGGTTTAGTGTGGTTTTGGGGTGGATCTATGGTTTTGGGGGATTTTCTTTCAGTTTTGGGTGTGATGCTGTTCTTGTTTGGGGTGTTTTTGACGTGTTTTGGGGTCTCTGTTGGGTTTATTTGCGTTGTCATTGGTCATCATGGTGGAAAAGTGTACATTGTGGGTTTTGGAGAACATCAGGTAGGTTTAGGGTGTCTTTGGGGTGGATCTATGGTCTTTGGGGTTTTCTTCTATTTTTTGGCATGAACCTGTTCTTTTTTGGGGTGTTTTTGATGTGTTTTGGGGTCTCCGTTGGGTTTTGTTGTGTTCTTGTTGGTCATTATGTTAAATAGGAGTGGATTGTGGGTTTTGGAGAAGATCAGGTAGGTTTAGGGTGGTTTTGGGGTGGATCTATGGTTTTGGGGGATTTTCTTCCAGTTTTGGGGGTGATGCCGATATTTTTGGGGGTGTTTTTGACGTGTTTTGGGGTCTCCATTAGGTTTTGTTGTGTTCTTGTTGGTCATTATGTTAAATAGGTGTGGATTGTGGGTTTTGGAGAACTTCAATAGGTTTAGGGTGGTTTTGGGGTGGATCTATGGTTTTGGCGTATTTTCTTCCAGTTTTGGGGGTGATGCCATTATTGTTTGGGGTGTTTTTTAAGTTTTTTGGGGTCTCCGTTGGGTTTTGTTGTGTTCCTGTTGGTCTTTCTGTTAAATAGGTGTGGATTGTGGGTTTTGGAGAAGATCAGGTAGGTTTAGGGTGGTTTTGGGGTGGATCTATGGTTTTGGCGTATTTTCTTTCAGTTTTGGGGGTGATGCTGTTCTTGTTTGGGGTGTTTTTGACGTGTTTTGGGGTCTCTGTTGGGTTTATTTGCGTTGTCATTGGTCATCATGGTGGAAAAGTGTACATTGTGGGTTTTGGAGAAGATCAGGTAGGTTTAGGGTGTCTTTGGGGTGGATCTATGGTCTTTGGGGTTTTCTTCTATTTTTTGGCATGAACCTGTTCTTTTTTGGGGTGTTTTTGATGTGTTTTGGGGTCTCCGTTGGGTTTTGTTGTGTTCTTGTTGGTCATTATGTTAAATAGGAGTGGATTGTGGGTTTTGGAGAAGATCAGGTAGGTTTAGGGTGGTTTTGGGGTGGATCTATGGTTTTGGGGGATTTTCTTCCAGTTTTGGGGGTGATGCCGATATTTTTTGGGGTGTTTTGGACGTGTTTTGGGTTCTCCGTTGTGTTTCATTGGGTTTTCCATGGTCATTTTGTTGGAAAAGTGTAAATTGTGGGTTTTGGAGAACATCAGGTAGGTTTAGGGTGGTTTTGGGGTGGATCTATGGTTTTGGGGGATTTTCTTCCAGTTTTGGGGGTGATGTCATTCTTGTTTGGGGTGTTTTTTAAGGTTTTTGGGGTCTCTGTTTGGTTTTGTTGGGTTCTCGTTGGTCATCATGGTGGAAAATGGTAAATTGTGGGTTTTGGAGAATATCAGGTAGGTTTAGGGTGGTTTTGGGGTGGATCTATGGTATTCAGTTTTTTTTTTTTTTTTGTGGGGGGGGGGGGGGGTCGATGATCCTGTAGTTTTTGTGTTGTTTTTGACGTGTTTTGGGGTCTCCGTTGTGTTTCATTGGGTTTTCCATGGTCATCGTGTTGTAAAAGTGTAAATTGTGGGTTTTGGAGAACTTCAGGTAGGTTTAGGGGGAGTTTTCACGTGGATTCATGGTATTTGGGGTTTTCTTCTTTTTGGGGGAGTGATCCTCTCCTTTCTTCGGGTGATTTTGAAGTGTTTTGGGGTTTCCGTTGCGTTTCGTTGAGTTCCTAATGTGTTTTCTGGTGGTTGGGAGTGTGCTTTGGGATTAGGAGAACATCAGGTAGGTTTAGGGTGTCTTTGGGGTGGATCTATGGTATTTGGGGTTTTCTTCTATTTTTTGGCGTGATCCTGTTCTTTTTTTTTGGGTGTATTTGACGTGTTTTGGGGTCTCCGTTGGGTTTTGTTGTGTTCCTGTTGGTCTTTCTTTTAAAAAGGTGTGGATTGTGGGTTTTGGAGAACTTCAGGTAGGTTTAGTGTGGTTTTGGGGTGGATCTATGGTTTTGGCGGATTTTCTTCCTGTTTTGGGGGTGATGCCGATATTTTTTGGGGTGTTTTTGACGTGTTTTGGGGTCTCCATTAGGTTTTGTTGTGTTCTTGTTGGTCATTATGTTAAATAGGTGTGGATTGTGGGTTTTGGAGAAGATCAGGTAGGTTTAGGGTTGTTTTGGGGTGTATCTATGGTTTTGGCGGATTTTCTTCCAGTTTTGGGGATGATGCCATTCTTGTTTGGGGTGTTTTTTAAGTTTTTTTGGGGTCTCTGTTTGGTTTTGTTGGGTTCTCGTTGGTCATCATGGTGGAAAAGGGTATATTGTGTGTTTTGGAGAAGATCAGGTAGGTTTAGGGTGGTTTTGGGGTGGATCTATGGTTTTGGCGTATTTTCTTTCAGTTTTGGGGGTGATGCCGATATTTTTTGGGGTGTTTTTGACGTGTTTTGGGGTCTCTGTTGGGTTTATTTGCGTTGTCATTGGTCATCATGGTGGAAAAGTGTACATTGTGGGTTTTGGAGAACATCAGGTAGGTTTAGGGTGTCTTTGGGGTGGATCTATGGTATTTGGGGTTTTCTTCTATTTTTTGGCGTGATCCTGTTCTTTTTTTTTGGGTGTATTTGACGTGTTTTGGGGTCTCCGTTGGGTTTTGTTGTGTTCCTGTTGGTCTTTCTGTTAAATAGGTGTGGATTGTGGGTTTTGGAGAAGATCAGGTAGGTTTAGTGTGGTTTTGGGGTGGATCTATGGTTTTGGGGGATTTTCTTTCAGTTTTGGGTGTGATGCTGTTCTTGTTTGGGGTGTTTTTGACGTGTTTTGGGGTCTCTGTTGGGTTTATTTGCGTTCTCATTGGTCATCATGGTGGAAAAGTGTACATTGGGGGTTTTGGAGAACATCAGGTAGGTTTAGGGTGTCTTTGGGGTGGATCTATGGTCTTTGGGGTTTTCTTCTATTTTTTGGCATGAACCTGTTCTTTTTTGGGGTGTTTTTGATGTGTTTTGGGGTCTCCGTTGGGTTTTGTTTTGTTCTTGTTGGTCATTATGTTAAATAGGAGTGGATTGTGGGTTTTGGAGAAGATCAGGTAGGTTTAGGGTGGTTTTGGGGTGGATCTATGGTTTTGGCGTATTTTCTTCCAGATTTGGGGGTGATTCCGATATTTTTGGGGGTGTTTTTGACGTGTTTTGGGGTCTCCGTTGTGTTTCATTGGGTTTTCCATGGTCATCATGGTGGAAAAGTGTAAATTGTGGGTTTTGGAGAACATCAGGTAGGTTTAGGGTGGTTTTGGGGTGGATCTATGGTATTCATTTTTTGTTTGTTTTATTATTTGGGGGGAGGAGGTGGGAAGATCCTGGACTTTTTGTGTTGTTTTTGACGTGTTTTGGGGTCTCCGTTGTGTTTCATTGGGTTTTCCATGGTCATCGTGTTGTAAAAGTGTAAATTGTGGGTTTTGGAGAACTTCAGGTAGGTTTATGGGGAGTTTTCACGTGGATTCATGGTATTTGGGGTTTTCTTCTTTTTGGGGGAGTGATCCTCTCCTTTCTTCGGGTGATTTTGAAGTGTTTTGGGGTTTCCGTTGCGTTTCGTTGAGTTCCTAATGTGTTTTCTGGTGGTTGGGAGTGTGCTTTGGGATTAGGAGAACATCAGGTAGGTTTAGGGTGTCTTTGGGGTGGATCTATGGTATTTGGGGTTTTCTTCTATTTTTTGGCGTGATCCTGTTCTTTTTTTTTGGGTGTATTTGACGTGTTTTGGGGTCTCCGTTGGGTTTTGTTGTGTTCCTCTTGGTCTTTCTGTTAAATAGGTGTGGATTGTGGGTTTTGGAGAAGATCAGGTAGGTTTAGTGTGGTTTTGGGGTGGATCTATGGTTTTGGGGGATTTTCTTTCAGTTTTGGGTGTGATGCTGTTCTTGTTTGGGGTGTTTTTGACGTGTTTTGGGGTCTCTGTTGGGTTTATTTGCGTTGTCATTGGTCATCATGGTGGAAAAGTGTACATTGTGGGTTTTGGAGAACATCAGGTAGGTTTAGGGTGTCTTTGGGGTGGATCTATGGTCTTTGGGGTTTTCTTCTATTTTTTGGCATGAACCTGTTCTTTTTTGGGGTGTTTTTGATGTGTTTTGGGGTCTCCGTTGGGTTTTGTTGTGTTCTTGTTGGTCATTATGTTAAATAGGAGTGGATTGTGGGTTTTGGAGAAGATCAGGTAGGTTTAGGGTGGTTTTGGGGTGGATCTATGGTTTTGGGGGATTTTCTTCCAGTTTTGGGGGTGATGCCGATATTTTTTGGGGTGTTTTTGACGTGTTTTGGGGTCTCCATTAGGTTTTGTTGTGTTCTTGTTGGTCATTATGTTAAATAGGTGTGGATTGTGGGTTTTGGAGAACTTCAATAGGTTTAGGGTGGTTTTGGGGTGGATCTATGGTTTTGGCGTATTTTCTTCGAGTTTTGGGGGTGATGCCATTCTTGTTTGGGGTGTTTTTTAAGTTTTTTGGGGTCTCTGTTGGGTTTTGTTGGGTTCTCGTTGGTCATCATGGTGGAAAAGGGTATATTGTGTGTTTTGGAGAACATCAGGTAGGTTTAGGGTGGTTTTGGGGTGGATCTATGGTTTTGGCGTATTTTCTTTCAGTTTTGGGGGTGATGCCGATATTTTTTGGGGGTGTTTTTGACGTGTTTTGGGGTCTCTGTTGGGTTTATTTGCGTTGTCATTGGTCATCATGGTGGAAAAGTGTACATTGTGGGTTTTGGAGAAGATCAGGTAGGTTTAGGGTGTCTTTGGGGTGGATCTATGGTCTTTGGGGTTTTCTTCTATTTTTTGGCATGAACCTGTTCTTTTTTGGGGTGTTTTTGATGTGTTTTGGGGTCTCCGTTGGGTTTTGTTGTGTTCTTGTTGGTCATCATGTTAAATAGGAGTGGATTGTGGGTTTTGGAGAAGATCAGGTAGGTTTAGGGTGGTTTTGGGGTGGATCTATGGTTTTGGCGTATTTTCTTCCAGATTTGGGGGTGATTCCGATATTTTTTGGGGTGTTTTGGACGTGTTTTGGGGTCTCCGTTGTGTTTCATTGGGTTTTCCATGGTCATTTTGTTGGAAAAGTGTAAATTGTGGGTTTTGGAGAACATCAGGTAGGTTTAGGGTGGTTTTGGGGTGGATCTATGGTTTTGGGGGATTTTCTTCCAGTTTTGGGGGTGATGCCATTCTTGTTTGGGGTGTTTTTTAAGGTTTTTGGGGTCTCTGTTTGGTTTTGTTGGGTTCTCGTTGGTCATCATGGTGGAAAATGGTAAATTGTGGGTTTTGGAGAATATCAGGTAGGTTTAGGGTGGTTTTGGGGTGGATCTATGGTATTCAGTTTTTTTTTTTTTTTTGTGGGGCGGGGGGGGGGTCGATGATCCTGTAGTTTTTGTGTTGTTTTTGACGTGTTTTGGGGTCTCCGTTGTGTTTCATTGGGTTTTCCATGGTCATCGTGTTGTAAAAGTGTAAATTGTGGGTTTTGGAGAACTTCAGGTAGGTTTAGGGGGAGTTTTCACGTGGATTCATGGTATTTGGGGTTTTCTTCTTTTTGGGGGAGTGATCCTCTCCTTTCTTCGGGTGATTTTGAAGTGTTTTGGGGTTTCCGTTGCGTTTCGTTGAGTTCCTAATGTGTTTTCTGGTGGTTGGGAGTGTGCTTTGGGATTAGGAGAACATCAGGTAGGTTTAGGGTGTCTTTGGGGTGGATCTATGGTATTTGGGGTTTTCTTCTATTTTTTGGCGTGATCCTGTTCTTTTTTTTTGGGTGTATTTGACGTGTTTTGGGGTCTCCGTTGGGTTTTGTTGTGCTCCTGTTGGTCTTTCTGTTAAATAGGTGTGGATTGTGGGTTTTGGAGAACTTCAGGTAGGTTTAGTGTGGTTTTGGGGTGGATCTATGATTTTGGGGGATTTTCTTTCAGTTTTGGGTGTGATGCTGTTCTTGTTTGGGGTGTTTTTGACGTGTTTTGGGGTCTCTGTTGGGTTTATTTGCGTTGTCATTGGTCATCATGGTGGAAAAGTGTACATTGTGGGTTTTGGAGAAGATCAGGTAGGTTTAGGGTGTCTTTGGGGTGGATCTATGGTCTTTGGGGTTTTCTTCTATTTTTTGGCATGAACCTGTTCTTTTTTGGGGTGTTTTTGATGTGTTTTGGGGTCTCCGTTGGGTTTTGTTGTGTTCTTGTTGGTCATTATGTTAAATAGGAGTGGATTGTGGGTTTTGGAGAAGATCAGGTAGGTTTAGGGTGGTTTTGGGGTGGATCTATGGTTTTGGGGGATTTTCTTCCAGTTTTGGGGGTGATGCCGATATTTTTGGGGGTGTTTTTGACGTGTTTTGGGGTCTCCGTTGTGTTTCATTGGGTTTTCCATGGTCATCATGGTGGAAAAGTGTAAATTGTGGGTTTTGGAGAACATCAGGTAGGTTTAGGGTGGTTTTGGGGTGGATCTATGGTATTCATTTTTTGTTTGTTTTATTATTTGGGGGGAGGAGGTGGGAAGATCCTGTAGTTTTTGTGTTGTTTTTGACATGTTTTGGGGTCTCCGTTGTGTTTCATTGGGTTTTCCATGGTCATCGTGTTGTAAAAGTGTAAATTGTGGGTTTTGGAGAACTTCAGGTAGGTTTAGGGGGAGTTTTCACGTGGATTCATGGTATTTGGGGTTTTCTTCTTTTTGGGGGAGTGATCCTCTCCTTTCTTCGGGTGATTTTGAAGTGTTTTGGGGTTTCCGTTGCGTTTCGTTGAGTTCCTAATGTGTTTTATGGTGGTTGGGAGTGTGCTTTGGGATTAGGAGAACATCAGGTAGGTTTAGGGTGTCTTTGGGGTGGATCTATGGTATTTGGGGTTTTCTTCTATTTTTTGGCGTGATCCTGTTCTTTTTTTTTGGGTGTATTTGACGTGTTTTGGGGTCTCCGTTGGGTTTTGTTGTGCTCCTGTTGGTCTTTCTGTTAAATAGGTGTGGATTGTGGGTTTTGGAGAACTTCAGGTAGGTTTAGTGTGGTTTTGGGGTGGATCTATGGTTTTGGGGGATTTTCTTTCAGTTTTGGGTGTGATGCTGTTCTTGTTTGGGGTGTTTTTGACGTGTTTTGGGGTCTCTGTTGGGTTTATTTGCGTTGTCATTGGTCATCATGGTGGAAAAGTGTACATTGTGGGTTTTGGAGAACATCAGGTAGGTTTAGGGTGTCTTTGGGGTGGATCTATGGTCTTTGGGGTTTTCTTCTATTTTTTGGCATGAACCTGTTCTTTTTTGGGGTGTTTTTGATGTGTTTTGGGGTCTCCGTTGGGTTTTGTTGTGTTCTTGTTGGTCATTATGTTAAATAGGAGTGGATTGTGGGTTTTGGAGAAGATCAGGTAGGTTTAGGGTGGTTTTGGGGTGGATCTATGGTTTTGGCGTATTTTCTTCCAGTTTTGGGGGTGATGCCGATATTTTTGGGGGTGTTTTTGACGTGTTTTGGGGTCTCCGTTGTGTTTCATTGGGTTTTCCATGGTCATCATGGTGGAAAAGTGTAAATTGTGGGTTTTGGAGAACATCAGGTAGGTTTAGGGTGGTTTTGGGGTGGATCTATGGTATTCATTTTTTGTTTGTTTTATTATTTGGGGGGAGGAGGTGGGAAGATCCTGGACTTTTTGTGTTGTTTTTGACATGTTTTGGGGTCTCCGTTGTGTTTCATTGGGTTTTCCATGGTCATCGTGTTGTAAAAGTGTAAATTGTGGGTTTTGGAGAACTTCAGGTAGGTTTAGGGGGAGTTTTCACGTGGATTCATCGTATTTGGGGTTTTCTTCTTTTTGGGGGAGTGATCCTCTCCTTTCTTCGGGTGATTTTGAAGTGTTTTGGGGTTTCCGTTGCGTTTCGTTGAGTTCCTAATGTGTTTTCTGGTGGTTGGGAGTGTGCTTTGGGATTAGGAGAACATCAGGTAGGTTTAGGGTGTCTTTGGGGTGGATCTATGGTATTTGGGGTTTTCTTCTATTTTTTGGCGTGATCCTGTTCTTTTTTTTTGGGTGTATTTGACGTGTTTTGGGGTCTCCGTTGGGTTTTGTTGTGTTCCTGTTGGTCTTTCTGTTAAATAGGTGTGGATTGTGGGTTTTGGAGAACTTCAGGTAGGTTTAGTGTGGTTTTGGGGTGGATCTATGGTTTTGGGGGATTTTCTTTCAGTTTTGGGTGTGATGCTGTTCTTGTTTGGGGTGTTTTTGACGTGTTTTGGGGTCTCTGTTGGGTTTATTTGCGTTGTCATTGGTCATCATGGTGGAAAAGTGTACATTGTGGGTTTTGGAGAACATCAGGTAGGTTTAGGGTGTCTTTGGGGTGGATCTATGGTCTTTGGGGTTTTCTTCTATTTTTTGGCATGAACCTGTTCTTTTTTGGGGTGTTTTTGATGTGTTTTGGGGTCTCCGTTGGGTTTTGTTGTGTTCTTGTTGGTCATTATGTTAAATAGGAGTGGATTGTGGGTTTTGGAGAAGATCAGGTAGGTTTAGGGTGGTTTTGGGGTGGATCTATGGTTTTGGCGTATTTTCTTCCAGTTTTGGGGGTGATGCCGATATTTTTGGGGGTGTTTTTGACGTGTTTTGGGGTCTCCGTTGTGTTTCATTGGGTTTTCCATGGTCATCATGGTGGAAAAGTGTAAATTGTGGGTTTTGGAGAACATCAGGTAGGTTTAGGGTGGTTTTGGGGTGGATCTATGGTATTCATTTTTTGTTTGTTTTATTATTTGGGGGGAGGAGGTGGGAAGATCCTGGACTTTTTGTGTTGTTTTTGACGTGTTTTGGGGTCTCCGTTGTGTTTCATTGGGTTTTCCATGGTCATCGTCTTGTAAAAGTGTAAATTGTGGGTTTTGGAGAACTTCAGGTAGGTTTAGGGGGAGTTTTCACGTGGATTCATGGTATTTGGGGTTTTCTTCTTTTTGGGGGAGTGATCCTCTCCTTTCTTCGGGTGATTTTGAAGTGTTTTGGGGTTTCCGTTGCGTTTCGTTGAGTTCCTAATGTGTTTTCTGGTGGTTGGGAGTGTGCTTTGGGATTAGGAGAACATCAGGTAGGTTTAGGGTGTCTTTGGGGTGGATCTATGGTATTTGGGGTTTTCTTCTATTTTTTGGCGTGATCCTGTTCTTTTTTTTTGGGTGTATTTGACGTGTTTTGGGGTCTCCGTTGGGTTTTGTTGTGTTCCTCTTGGTCTTTCTGTTAAATAGGTGTGGATTGTGGGTTTTGGAGAAGATCAGGTAGGTTTAGGGTGGTTTTGGGGTGGATCTATGGTTTTGGGGGATTTTCTTTCAGTTTTGGGTGTGATGCTGTTCTTGTTTGGGGTGTTTTTGACGTGTTTTGGGGTCTCTGTTGGGTTTATTTGCGTTGTCATTGGTCATCATGGTGGAAAAGTGTACATTGTGGGTTTTGGAGAACATCAGGTAGGTTTAGGGTGTCTTTGGGGTGGATCTATGGTCTTTGGGGTTTTCTTCTATTTTTTGGCATGAACCTGTTCTTTTTTGGGGTGTTTTTGATGTGTTTTGGGGTCTCCGTTGGGTTTTGTTGTGTTCTTGTTGGTCATTATGTTAAATAGGAGTGGATTGTGGGTTTTGGAGAAGATCAGGTAGGTTTAGGGTGGTTTTGGGGTGGATCTATGGTTTTGGCGTATTTTCTTCCAGTTTTGGGGGTGATGCCGATATTTTTGGGGGTGTTTTTGACGTGTTTTGGGGTCTCCGTTGTGTTTCATTGGGTTTTCCATGGTCATCATGGTGGAAAAGTGTAAATTGTGGGTTTTGGAGAACATCAGGTAGGTTTAGGGTGGTTTTGGGGTGGATCTATGGTATTCATTTTTTGTTTGTTTTATTATTTGGGGGGAGGAGGTGGGAAGATCCTGGACTTTTTGTGTTGTTTTTGACGTGTTTTGGGGTCTCCGTTGTGTTTCATTGGGTTTTCCATGGTCATCGTGTTGTAAAAGTGTAAATTGTGGGTTTTGGAGAACTTCAGGTAGGTTTAGGGGGAGTTTTCACGTGGATTCATGGTATTTGGGGTTTTCTTCTTTTTGGGGGAGTGATCCTCTCCTTTCTTCGGGTGATTTTGAAGTGTTTTGGGGTTTCCGTTGCGTTTCGTTGAGTTCCTAATGTGTTTTCTGGTGGTTGGGAGTGTGCTTTGGGATTAGGAGAACATCAGGTAGGTTTAGGGTGTCTTTGGGGTGGATCTATGGTATTTGGGGTTTTCTTCTATTTTTTGGCGTGATCCTGTTCTTTTTTTTTGGGTGTATTTGACGTGTTTTGGGGTCTCCGTTGGGTTTTGTTGTGTTCCTCTTGGTCTTTCTGTTAAATAGGTGTGGATTGTGGGTTTTGGAGAAGATCAGGTAGGTTTAGGGTGGTTTTGGGGTGGATCTATGGTTTTGGGGGATTTTCTTTCAGTTTTGGGTGTGATGCTGTTCTTGTTTGGGGTGTTTTTGACGTGTTTTGGGGTCTCTGTTGGGTTTATTTGCGTTGTCATTGGTCATCATGGTGGAAAAGTGTACATTGTGGGTTTTGGAGAAGATCAGGTAGGTTTAGGGTGTCTTTGGGGTGGATCTATGGTCTTTGGGGTTTTCTTCTATTTTTTGGCATGAACCTGTTCTTTTTTGGGGTGTTTTTGATGTGTTTTGGGGTCTCCGTTGGGTTTTGTTGTGTTCTTGTTGGTCATTATGTTAAATAGGAGTGGATTGTGGGTTTTGGAGAAGATCAGGTAGGTTTAGGGTGGTTTTGGGGTGGATCTATGGTTTTGGGGGATTTTCTTCCAGTTTTGGGGGTGATGCCGATATTTTTTGGGGTGTTTTGGACGTGTTTTGGGGTCTCCGTTGTGTTTCATTGGGTTTTCCATGGTCATTTTGTTGGAAAAGTGTAAATTGTGGGTTTTGGAGAAGATCAGGTAGGTTTAGGGTGGTTTTGGGGTGGATCTATGGTTTTGGGGGATTTTCTTCCAGTTTTGGGGGTGATGCCGATATTTTTTGGGGTGTTTTGGACGTGTTTTGGGTTCTCCGTTGTGTTTCATTGGGTTTTCCATGGTCATTTTGTTGGAAAAGTGTAAATTGTGGGTTTTGGAGAACATCAGGTAGGTTTAGGGTGGTTTTGGGGTGGATCTATGGTTTTGGGGGATTTTCTTCCAGTTTTGGGGGTGATGTCATTCTTGTTTGGGGTGTTTTTTAAGGTTTTTGGGGTCTCTGTTTGGTTTTGTTGGGTTCTCGTTGGTCATCATGGTGGAAAATGGTAAATTGTGGGTTTTGGAGAATATCAGGTAGGTTTAGGGTGGTTTTGGGGTGGATCTATGGTATTCATTTTTTGTTTGTTTTATTATTTGGGGGGAGGAGGTGGGAAGATCCTGGACTTTTTGTGTTGTTTTTGACGTGTTTTGGGGTCTCCGTTGTGTTTCATTGGGTTTTCCATGGTCATCGTGTTGTAAAAGTGTAAATTGTGGGTTTTGGAGAACTTCAGGTAGGTTTAGGGGGAGTTTTCACGTGGATTCATGGTATTTGGGGTTTTCTTCTTTTTGGGGGAGTGATCCTCTCCTTTCTTCGGGTGATTTTGAAGTGTTTTGGGGTTTCCGTTGCGTTTCGTTGAGTTCCTAATGTGTTTTCTGGTGGTTGGGAGTGTGCTTTGGGATAAGGAGAACATCAGGTAGGTTTAGGGTGTCTTTGGGGTGGATCTATGGTCTTTGGGGTTTTCTTCTATTTTTTGGCATGAACCTGTTCTTTTTTGGGGTGTTTTTGATGTGTTTTGGGGTCTCCGTTGGGTTTTGTTGTGTTCTTGTTGGTCATTATGTTAAATAGGAGTGGATTGTGGGTTTTGGAGAAGATCAGGTAGGTTTAGGGTGGTTTTGGGGTGGATCTATGGTTTTGGGGGATTTTCTTCCAGTTTTGGGGGTGATGCCGATATTTTTGGGGGTGTTTTTGACGTGTTTTGGGGTCTCCGTTGTGTTTCATTGGGTTTTCCATGGTCATCATGGTGGAAAAGTGTAAATTGTGGGTTTTGGAGAACATCAGGTAGGTTTAGGGTGGTTTTGGGGTGGATCTATGGTATTCATTTTTTGTTTGTTTTATTATTTGGGGGGAGGAGGTGGGAAGATCCTGGACTTTTTGTGTTGTTTTTGACATGTTTTGGGGTCTCCGTTGTGTTTCATTGGGTTTTCCATGGTCATCGTGTTGTAAAAGTGTAAATTGTGGGTTTTGGAGAACTTCAGGTAGGTTTAGGGGGAGTTTTCACGTGGATTCATGGTATTTGGGGTTTTCTTCTTTTTGGGGGAGTGATCCTCTCCTTTCTTCGGGTGATTTTGAAGTGTTTTGGGGTTTCCGTTGCGTTTCGTTGAGTTCCTAATGTGTTTTCTGGTGGTTGGGAGTGTGCTTTGGGATTAGGAGAACATCAGGTAGGTTTAGGGTGTCTTTGGGGTGGATCTATGGTATTTGGGGTTTTCTTCTATTTTTTGGCGTGATCCTGTTCTTTTTTTTTGGGTGTATTTGACGTGTTTTGGGGTCTCCGTTGGGTTTTGTTGTGTTCCTGTTGGTCTTTCTGTTAAATAGGTGTGGATTGTGGGTTTTGGAGAACTTCAGGTAGGTTTAGTGTGGTTTTGGGGTGGATCTATGGTTTTGGGGGATTTTCTTTCAGTTTTGGGTGTGATGCTGTTCTTGTTTGGGGTGTTTTTGACGTGTTTTGGGGTCTCTGTTGGGTTTATTTGCGTTGTCATTGGTCATCATGGTGGAAAAGTGTACATTGTGGGTTTTGGAGAACATCAGGTAGGTTTAGGGTGTCTTTGGGGTGGATCTATGGTCTTTGGGGTTTTCTTCTATTTTTTGGCATGAACCTGTTCTTTTTTGGGGTGTTTTTGATGTGTTTTGGGGTCTCCGTTGGGTTTTGTTGTGTTCTTGTTGGTCATTATGTTAAATAGGAGTGGATTGTGGGTTTTGGAGAAGATCAGGTAGGTTTAGGGTGGTTTTGGGGTGGATCTATGGTTTTGGCGTATTTTCTTCCAGTTTTGGGGGTGATGCCGATATTTTTGGGGGTGTTTTTGACGTGTTTTGGGGTCTCCGTTGTGTTTCATTGGGTTTTCCATGGTCATCATGGTGGAAAAGTGTAAATTGTGGGTTTTGGAGAACATCAGGTAGGTTTAGGGTGGTTTTGGGGTGGATCTATGGTATTCATTTTTTGTTTGTTTTATTATTTGGGGGGAGGAGGTGGGAAGATCCTGGACTTTTTGTGTTGTTTTTGACGTGTTTTGGGGTCTCCGTTGTGTTTCATTGGGTTTTCCATGGTCATCGTGTTGTAAAAGTGTAAATTGTGGGTTTTGGAGAACTTCAGGTAGGTTTAGGGGGAGTTTTCACGTGGATTCATGGTATTTGGGGTTTTCTTCTTTTTGGGGGAGTGATCCTCTCCTTTCTTCGGGTGATTTTGAAGTGTTTTGGGGTTTCCGTTGCGTTTCGTTGAGTTCCTAATGTGTTTTCTGGTGGTTGGGAGTGTGCTTTGGGATTAGGAGAACATCAGGTAGGTTTAGGGTGTCTTTGGGGTGGATCTATGGTATTTGGGGTTTTCTTCTATTTTTTGGCGTGATCCTGTTCTTTTTTTTTGGGTGTATTTGACGTGTTTTGGGGTCTCCGTTGGGTTTTGTTGTGTTCCTCTTGGTCTTTCTGTTAAATAGGTGTGGATTGTGGGTTTTGGAGAAGATCAGGTAGGTTTAGGGTGGTTTTGGGGTGGATCTATGGTTTTGGGGGATTTTCTTTCAGTTTTGGGTGTGATGCTGTTCTTGTTTGGGGTGTTTTTGACGTGTTTTGGGGTCTCTGTTGGGTTTATTTGCGTTGTCATTGGTCATCATGGTGGAAAAGTGTACATTGTGGGTTTTGGAGAAGATCAGGTAGGTTTAGGGTGTCTTTGGGGTGGATCTATGGTCTTTGGGGTTTTCTTCTATTTTTTGGCATGAACCTGTTCTTTTTTGGGGTGTTTTTGATGTGTTTTGGGGTCTCCGTTGGGTTTTGTTGTGTTCTTGTTGGTCATTATGTTAAATAGGAGTGGATTGTGGGTTTTGGAGAAGATCAGGTAGGTTTAGGGTGGTTTTGGGGTGGATCTATGGTTTTGGGGGATTTTCTTCCAGTTTTGGGGGTGATGCCGATATTTTTTGGGGTGTTTTGGACGTGTTTTGGGGTCTCCGTTGTGTTTCATTGGGTTTTCCATGGTCATTTTGTTGGAAAAGTGTAAATTGTGGGTTTTGGAGAACATCAGGTAGGTTTAGGGTGGTTTTGGGGTGGATCTATGGTTTTGGGGGATTTTCTTCCAGTTTTGGGGGTGATGCCGATATTTTTTGGGGTGTTTTGGACGTGTTTTGGGGTCTCCGTTGTGTTTCATTGGGTTTTCCATGGTCATTTTGTTGGAAAAGTGTAAATTGTGGGTTTTGGAGAACATCAGGTAGGTTTAGGGTGGTTTTGGGGTGGATCTATGGTTTTGGGGGATTTTCTTCCAGTTTTGGGGGTGATGTCATTCTTGTTTGGGGTGTTTTTTAAGGTTTTTGGGGTCTCTGTTTGGTTTTGTTGGGTTCTCGTTGGTCATCATGGTGGAAAATGGTAAATTGTGGGTTTTGGAGAATATCAGGTAGGTTTAGGGTGGTTTTGGGGTGGATCTATGGTATTCAGTTTTTTTTTTTTTTTTTGTGGGGGGGGGGGGGGGGTCGATGATCCTGTGGTTTTTGTGTTGTTTTTGACGTGTTTTGGGGTCTCCGTTGTGTTTCATTGGGTTTTCCATGGTCATCGTGTTGTAAAAGTGTAAATTGTGGGTTTTGGAGAACTTCAGGTAGGTTTAGGGGGAGTTTTCACGTGGATTCATGGTATTTGGGGTTTTCTTCTTTTTGGGGGAGTGATCCTCTCCTTTCTTCGGGTGATTTTGAAGTGTTTTGGGGTTTCCGTTGCGTTTCGTTGAGTTCCTAATGTGTTTTATGGTGGTTGGGAGTGTGCTTTGGGATTAGGAGAACATCAGGTAGGTTTAGGGTGTCTTTGGGGTGGATCTATGGTATTTGGGGTTTTCTTCTATTTTTTGGCGTGATCCTGTTCTTTTTTTTTGGGTGTATTTGACGTGTTTTGGGGTCTCCGTTGGGTTTTGTTGTGTTCCTGTTGGTCTTTCTGTTAAATAGGTGTGGATTGTGGGTTTTGGAGAACTTCAGGTAGGTTTAGTGTGGTTTTGGGGTGGATCTATGGTTTTGGGGGATTTTCTTTCAGTTTTGGGTGTGATGCTGTTCTTGTTTGGGGTGTTTTTGACGTGTTTTGGGGTCTCTGTTGGGTTTATTTGCGTTGTCATTGGTCATCATGGTGGAAAAATGTACATTGTGGGTTTTGGAGAACATCAGGTAGGTTTAGGGTGTCTTTGGGGTGGATCTATGGTCTTTGGGGTTTTCTTCTATTTTTTGGCATGAACCTGTTCTTTTTTGGGGTGTTTTTGATGTGTTTTGGGGTCTCCGTTGGGTTTTGTTGTGTTCTTGTTGGTCATTATGTTAAATAGGAGTGGATTGTGGGTTTTGGAGAAGATCAGGTAGGTTTAGGGTGGTTTTGGGGTGGATCTATGGTTTTGGCGTATTTTCTTCCAGTTTTGGGGGTGATGCCGATATTTTTGGGGGTGTTTTTGACGTGTTTTGGGGTCTCCGTTGTGTTTCATTGGGTTTTCCATGGTCATCATGGTGGAAAAGTGTAAATTGTGGGTTTTGGAGAACATCAGGTAGGTTTAGGGTGGTTTTGGGGTGGATCTATGGTATTCATTTTTTGTTTGTTTTATTATTTGGGGGGAGGAGGTGGGAAGATCCTGGACTTTTTGTGTTGTTTTTGACGTGTTTTGGGGTCTCCGTTGTGTTTCATTGGGTTTTCCATGGTCATCGTCTTGTAAAAGTGTAAATTGTGGGTTTTGGAGAACTTCAGGTAGGTTTAGGGGGAGTTTTCACGTGGATTCATGGTATTTGGGGTTTTCTTCTTTTTGGGGGAGTGATCCTCTCCTTTCTTCGGGTGATTTTGAAGTGTTTTGGGGTTTCCGTTGCGTTTCGTTGAGTTCCTAATGTGTTTTATGGTGGTTGGGAGTGTGCTTTGGGATTAGGAGAACATCAGGTAGGTTTAGGGTGTCTTTGGGGTGGATCTATGGTATTTGGGGTTTTCTTCTATTTTTTGGCGTGGTCCTGTTCTTTTTTTTTGGGTGTATTTGACGTGTTTTGGGGTCTCCGTTGGGTTTTGTTGTGTTCCTGTTGGTCTTTCTGTTAAATAGGTGTGGATTGTGGGTTTTGGAGAAGATCAGGTAGGTTTAGGGTGGTTTTGGGGTGGATCTATGGTTTTGGGGGATTTTCTTTCAGTTTTGGGTGTGATGCTGTTCTTGTTTGGGGTGTTTTTGACGTGTTTTGGGGTCTCTGTTGGGTTTATTTGCGTTGTCATTGGTCATCATGGTGGAAAAGTGTACATTGTGGGTTTTGGAGAACATCAGGTAGGTTTAGGGTGTCTTTGGGGTGGATCTATGGTCTTTGGGGTTTTCTTCTATTTTTTGGCATGAACCTGTTCTTTTTTGGGGTGTTTTTGATGTGTTTTGGGGTCTCCGTTGGGTTTTGTTGTGTTCTTGTTGGTCATTATGTTAAATAGGAGTGGATTGTGGGTTTTGGAGAAGATCAGGTAGGTTTAGGGTGGTTTTGGGGTGGATCTATGGTTTTGGCGTATTTTCTTCCAGATTTGGGGGTGATGCCGATATTTTTTGGGGTGTTTTGGACGTGTTTTGGGGTCTCCGTTGTGTTTCATTGGGTTTTCCATGGTCATTTTGTTGGAAAAGTGTAAATTGTGGGTTTTGGAGAACATCAGGTAGGTTTAGGGTGGTTTTGGGGTGGATCTATGGTTTTGGGGGATTTTCTTCCAGTTTTGGGGGTGATGTCATTCTTGTTTGGGGTGTTTTTTAAGGTTTTTGGGGTCTCTGTTTGGTTTTGTTGGGTTCTCGTTGGTCATCATGGTGGAAAATGGTAAATTGTGGGTTTTGGAGAATATCAGGTAGGTTTAGGGTGGTTTTGGGGTGGATCTATGGTATTCAGGTTTTTTTTTTTTTTTGTGGGGGGGGGGGGGTGTCGATGATCCTGTAGTTTTTGTGTTGTTTTTGACGTGTTTTGGGGTCTCCGTTGTGTTTCATTGGGTTTTCCATGGTCATCGTCTTGTAAAAGTGTAAATTGTGGGTTTTGGAGAACTTCAGGTAGGTTTAGGGGGAGTTTTCACGTGGATTCATGGTATTTGGGGTTTTCTTCTTTTTGGGGGAGTGATCCTCTCCTTTCTTCGGGTGATTTTGAAGTGTTTTGGGGTTTCCGTTGCGTTTCGTTGAGTTCCTAATGTGTTTTATGGTGGTTGGGAGTGTGCTTTGGGATTAGGAGAACATCAGGTAGGTTTAGGGTGTCTTTGGGGTGGATCTATGGTATTTGGGGGATTTTCTTTCAGTTTTGGGTGTGATGCTGTTCTTGTTTGGGGTGTTTTTGACGTGTTTTGGGGTCTCTGTTGGGTTTATTTGCGTTGTCATTGGTCATCATGGTGGAAAAGTGTACATTGTGGGTTTTGGAGAACATCAGGTAGGTTTAGGGTGTCTTTGGGGTGGATCTATGGTCTTTGGGGTTTTCTTCTATTTTTTGGCATGAACCTGTTCTTTTTTGGGGTGTTTTTGATGTGTTTTGGGGTCTCCGTTGGGTTTTGTTGTGTTCTTGTTGGTCATTATGTTAAATAGGAGTGGATTGTGGGTTTTGGAGAAGATCAGGTAGGTTTAGGGTGGTTTTGGGGTGGATCTATGGTTTTGGCGTATTTTCTTCCAGATTTGGGGGTGATGCCGATATTTTTTGGGGTGTTTTGGACGTGTTTTGGGGTCTCCGTTGTGTTTCATTGGGTTTTCCATGGTCATTTTGTTGGAAAAGTGTAAATTGTGGGTTTTGGAGAACATCAGGTAGGTTTAGGGTGGTTTTGGGGTGGATCTATGGTTTTGGGGGATTTTCTTCCAGTTTTGGGGGTGATGTCATTCTTGTTTGGGGTGTTTTTTAAGGTTTTTGGGGTCTCTGTTTGGTTTTGTTGGGTTCTCGTTGGTCATCATGGTGGAAAATGGTAAATTGTGGGTTTTGGAGAATATCAGGTAGGTTTAGGGTGGTTTTGGGGTGGATCTATGGTATTCAGGTTTTTTTTTTTTTTTGTGGGGGGGGGGGGGGTGTCGATGATCCTGTAGTTTTTGTGTTGTTTTTGACGTGTTTTGGGGTCTCCGTTGTGTTTCATTGGGTTTTCCATGGTCATCGTGTTGTAAAAGTGTAAATTGTGGGTTTTGGAGAACTTCAGGTAGGTTTAGGGGGAGTTTTCACGTGGATTCATGGTATTTGGGGTTTTCTTCTTTTTGGGGGAGTGATCCTCTCCTTTCTTCGGGTGATTTTGAAGTGTTTTGGGGTTTCCGTTGCGTTTCGTTGAGTTCCTAATGTGTTTTCTGGTGGTTGGGAGTGTGCTTTGGGATTAGGAGAACATCAGGTAGGTTTAGGGTGTCTTTGGGGTGGATCTATGGTATTTGGGGTTTTCTTCTATTTTTTGGCGTGATCCTGTTCTTTTTTTTTGGGTGTATTTGACGTGTTTTGGGGTCTCCGTTGGGTTTTGTTGTGCTCCTGTTGGTCTTTCTGTTAAATAGGTGTGGATTGTGGGTTTTGGAGAAGATCAGGTAGGTTTAGGGTGGTTTTGGGGTGGATCTATGGTTTTGGCGTATTTTCTTTCAGTTTTGGGGGTGATGCCGATATTTTTTGGGGTGTTTTTGACGTGTTTTGGGGTCTCTGTTGGGTTTATTTGCGTTGTCATTGGTCATCATGGTGGAAAAGTGTACATTGTGGGTTTTGGAGAACATCAGGTAGGTTTAGGGTGTCTTTGGGGTGGATCTATGGTCTTTGGGGTTTTCTTCTATTTTTTGGCATGAACCTGTTCTTTTTTGGGGTGTTTTTGATGTGTTTTGGGGTCTCCGTTGGGTTTTGTTGTGTTCTTGTTGGTCATTATGTTAAATAGGAGTGGATTGTGGGTTTTGGAGAAGATCAGGTAGGTTTAGGGTGGTTTTGGGGTGGATCTATGGTTTTGGCGTATTTTCTTCCAGTTTTGGGGGTGATTCCGATATTTTTGGGGGTGTTTTTGACGTGTTTTGGGGTCTCCGTTGTGTTTCATTGGGTTTTCCATGGTCATCATGGTGGAAAAGTGTAAATTGTGGGTTTTGGAGAACATCAGGTAGGTTTAGGGTGGTTTTGGGGTGGATCTATGGTATTCATTTTTTGTTTGTTTTATTATTTGGGGGGAGGAGGTGGGAAGATCCTGTAGTTTTTGTGTTGTTTTTGACGTGTTTTGGGGTCTCCGTTGTGTTTCATTGGGTTTTCCATGGTCATCGTGTTGTAAAAGTGTAAATTGTGGGTTTTGGAGAACTTCAGGTAGGTTTAGGGGGAGTTTTCACGTGGATTCATGGTATTTGGGGTTTTCTTCTTTTTGGGGGAGTGATCCTCTCCTTTCTTCGGGTGATTTTGAAGTGTTTTGGGGTTTCCGTTGCGTTTCGTTGAGTTCCTAATGTGTTTTCTGGTGGTTGGGAGTGTGCTTTGGGATTAGGAGAACATCAGGTAGGTTTAGGGTGTCTTTGGGGTGGATCTATGGTATTTGGGGTTTTCTTCTATTTTTTGGCGTGATCCTGTTCTTTTTTTTTGGGTGTATTTGACGTGTTTTGGGGTCTCCGTTGGGTTTTGTTGTGTTCCTGTTGGTCTTTCTGTTAAATAGGTGTGGATTGTGGGTTTTGGAGAAGATCAGGTAGGTTTAGGGTGGTTTTGGGGTGGATCTATGGTTTTGGGGGATTTTCTTTCAGTTTTGGGTGTGATGCTGTTCTTGTTTGGGGTGTTTTTGACGTGTTTTGGGGTCTCTGTTGGGTTTATTTGCGTTGTCATTGGTCATCATGGTGGAAAAGTGTACATTGTGGGTTTTGGAGAAGATCAGGTAGGTTTAGGGTGTCTTTGGGGTGGATCTATGGTCTTTGGGGTTTTCTTCTATTTTTTGGCATGAACCTGTTCTTTTTTGGGGTGTTTTTGATGTGTTTTGGGGTCTCCGTTGGGTTTTGTTGTGTTCTTGTTGGTCATTATGTTAAATAGGAGTGGATTGTGGGTTTTGGAGAAGATCAGGTAGGTTTAGGGTGGTTTTGGGGTGGATCTATGGTTTTGGCGTATTTTCTTCCAGATTTGGGGGTGATGCCGATATTTTTTGGGGTGTTTTGGACGTGTTTTGGGGTCTCCGTTGTGTTTCATTGGGTTTTCCATGGTCATTTTGTTGGAAAAGTGTAAATTGTGGGTTTTGGAGAACATCAGGTAGGTTTAGGGTGGTTTTGGGGTGGATCTATGGTTTTGGGGGATTTTCTTCCAGTTTTGGGGGTGATGTCATTCTTGTTTGGGGTGTTTTTTAAGGTTTTTGGGGTCTCTGTTTGGTTTTGTTGGGTTCTCGTTGGTCATCATGGTGGAAAATGGTAAATTGTGGGTTTTGGAGAATATCAGGTAGGTTTAGGGTGGTTTTGGGGTGGATCTATGGTATTCAGTTTTTTTTTTTTTTTGTGGGGGGGGGGGGGTGTCGATGATCCTGTAGTTTTTGTGTTGTTTTTGACGTGTTTTGGGGTCTCCGTTGTGTTTCATTGGGTTTTCCATGGTCATCGTGTTGTAAAAGTGTAAATTGTGGGTTTTGGAGAACTTCAGGTAGGTTTAGGGGGAGTTTTCACGTGGATTCATGGTATTTGGGGTTTTCTTCTTTTTGGGGGAGTGATCCTCTCCTTTCTTCGGGTGATTTTGAAGTGTTTTGGGGTTTCCGTTGCGTTTCGTTGAGTTCCTAATGTGTTTTCTGGTGGTTGGGAGTGTGCTTTGGGATTAGGAGAACATCAGGTAGGTTTAGGGTGTCTTTGGGGTGGATCTATGGTATTTGGGGTTTTCTTCTATTTTTTGGCGTGATCCTGTTCTTTTTTTTTGGGTGTATTTGACGTGTTTTGGGGTCTCCGTTGGGTTTTGTTGTGCTCCTGTTGGTCTTTCTGTTAAATAGGTGTGGATTGTGGGTTTTGGAGAAGATCAGGTAGGTTTAGGGTGGTTTTGGGGTGGATCTATGGTTTTGGCGTATTTTCTTTCAGTTTTGGGGGTGATGCCGATATTTTTTGGGGTGTTTTTGACGTGTTTTGGGGTCTCTGTTGGGTTTATTTGCGTTGTCATTGGTCATCATGGTGGAAAAGTGTACTTGTGGGTTTTGGAGAACATCAGGTAGGTTTAGGGTGTCTTTGGGGTGGATCTATGGTCTTTGGGGTTTTCTTCTATTTTTTGGCATGAACCTGTTCTTTTTTGGGGTGTTTTTGATGTGTTTTGGGGTCTCCGTTGGGTTTTGTTGTGTTCTTGTTGGTCATTATGTTAAATAGGAGTGGATTGTGGGTTTTGGAGAAGATCAGGTAGGTTTAGGGTGGTTTTGGGGTGGATCTATGGTTTTGGCGTATTTTCTTCCAGTTTTGGGGGTGATGCCGATATTTTTGGGGGTGTTTTTGACGTGTTTTGGGGTCTCCGTTGTGTTTCATTGGGTTTTCCATGGTCATCATGGTGGAAAAGTGTAAATTGTGGGTTTTGGAGAACATCAGGTAGGTTTAGGGTGGTTTTGGGGTGGATCTATGGTATTCATTTTTTGTTTGTTTTATTATTTGGGGGGAGGAGGTGGGAAGATCCTGGACTTTTTGTGTTGTTTTTGACGTGTTTTGGGGTCTCCGTTGTGTTTCATTGGGTTTTCCATGGTCATCGTGTTGTAAAAGTGTAAATTGTGGGTTTTGGAGAACTTCAGGTAGGTTTAGGGGGAGTTTTCACGTGGATTCATGGTATTTGGGGTTTTCTTCTTTTTGGGGGAGTGATCCTCTCCTTTCTTCGGGTGATTTTGAAGTGTTTTGGGGTTTCCGTTGCGTTTCGTTGAGTTCCTAATGTGTTTTCTGGTGGTTGGGAGTGTGCTTTGGGATTAGGAGAACATCAGGTAGGTTTAGGGTGTCTTTGGGGTGGATCTATGGTATTTGGGGTTTTCTTCTATTTTTTGGCGTGATCCTGTTCTTTTTTTTTGGGTGTATTTGACGTGTTTTGGGGTCTCCGTTGGGTTTTGTTGTGTTCCTCTTGGTCTTTCTGTTAAATAGGTGTGGATTGTGGGTTTTGGAGAAGATCAGGTAGGTTTAGGGTGGTTTTGGGGTGGATCTATGGTTTTGGGGGATTTTCTTTCAGTTTTGGGTGTGATGCTGTTCTTGTTTGGGGTGTTTTTGACGTGTTTTGGGGTCTCTGTTGGGTTTATTTGCGTTGTCATTGGTCATCATGGTGGAAAAGTGTACATTGTGGGTTTTGGAGAACATCAGGTAGGTTTAGGGTGTCTTTGGGGTGGATCTATGGTCTTTGGGGTTTTCTTCTATTTTTTGGCATGAACCTGTTCTTTTTTGGGGTGTTTTTGATGTGTTTTGGGGTCTCCGTTGGGTTTTGTTGTGTTCTTGTTGGTCATTATGTTAAATAGGAGTGGATTGTGGGTTTTGGAGAAGATCAGGTAGGTTTAGGGTGGTTTTGGGGTGGATCTATGGTTTTGGCGTATTTTCTTCCAGTTTTGGGGGTGATGCCGATATTTTTGGGGGTGTTTTTGACGTGTTTTGGGGTCTCCATTAGGTTTTGTTGTGTTCTTGTTGGTCATTATGTTAAATAGGTGTGGATTGTGGGTTTTGGAGAACTTCAATAGGTTTAGGGTGGTTTTGGGGTGGATCTATGGTTTTGGCGTATTTTCTTCCAGTTTTGGGGGTGATGCCATTCTTGTTTGGGGTGTTTTTTAAGTTTTTTGGGGTCTCTGTTGGGTTTTGTTGGGTTCTCGTTGGTCATCATGGTGGAAAATTCTATATTGTGTGTTTTGGAGAAGATCAGGTAGGTTTAGGGTGGTTTTGGGGTGGATCTATGGTTTTGGCGTATTTTCTTTCAGTTTTGGGGGTGATGCCGTTATTTTTTGGGGTGTTTTTGACGTGTTTTGGGGTCTCTGTTGGGTTTATTTGCGTTGTCATTTGTCATCATGGTGGAAAAGTGTAAATTGTGGGTTTTGGAGAAGATCAGGTAGGTTTAGGGTGGTTTTGGGGTGGATCTATGGTATTCAGTTTTTTTTTGTTTTTTTTTGGGGGGGTGGGGGGCATGATCCTGGACTTTTTGTGTTGTTTTTGACGTGTTTTGGGGTCTCCGTTGTGTTTCATTGGGTTTTCCATGGTCATTGTTTTGGAAAAGTGTAAATTGTGGGTTTTGGAGAACTTCAGGTAGGTTTAGGGGGAGTTTTCACGTGGATTCATGGTATTTGGGGTTTTCTTCTTTTTGGGGGAGTGATCCTCTCCTTTCTTCGGGTGATTTTGAAGTGTTTTGGGGTTTCCGTTGCGTTTCGTTGAGTTCCTAATGTGTTTTATGGTGGTTGGGAGTGTGCTTTGGGATTAGGAGAACATCAGGTAGGTTTAGGGTGTCTTTGGGGTGGATCTATGGTATTTGGGGTTTTCTTCTATTTTTTGGCGTGATCCTGTTCTTTTTTTTTGGGTGTATTTGACGTGTTTTGGGGTCTCCGTTGGGTTTTGTTGTGTTCCTGTTGGTCTTTCTGTTAAATAGGTGTGGATTGTGGGTTTTGGAGAACTTCAGGTAGGTTTAGTGTGGTTTTGGGGTGGATCTATGGTTTTGGGGGATTTTCTTTCAGTTTTGGGTGTGATGCTGTTCTTGTTTGGGGTGTTTTTGACGTGTTTTGGGGTCTCTGTTGGGTTTATTTGCGTTGTCATTGGTCATCATGGTGGAAAAGTGTACATTGTGGGTTTTGGAGAACATCAGGTAGGTTTAGGGTGTCTTTGGGGTGGATCTATGGTCTTTGGGGTTTTCTTCTATTTTTTGGCATGAACCTGTTCTTTTTTGGGGTGTTTTTGATGTGTTTTGGGGTCTCCGTTGGGTTTTGTTGTGTTCTTGTTGGTCATTATGTTAAATAGGAGTGGATTGTGGGTTTTGGAGAAGATCAGGTAGGTTTAGGGTGGTTTTGGGGTGGATCTATGGTTTTGGCGTATTTTCTTCCAGTTTTGGGGGTGATGCCGATATTTTTGGGGGTGTTTTTGACGTGTTTTGGGGTCTCCGTTGTGTTTCATTGGGTTTTCCATGGTCATCATGGTGGAAAGGTGTAAATTGTGGGTTTTGGAGAACATCAGGTAGGTTTAGGGTGGTTTTGGGGTGGATCTATGGTATTCATTTTTTGTTTGTTTTATTATTTGGGGGGAGGAGGTGGGAAGATCCTGGACTTTTTGTGTTGTTTTTGACGTGTTTTGGGGTCTCCGTTGTGTTTCATTGGGTTTTCCATGGTCATCGTGTTGTAAAAGTGTAAATTGTGGGTTTTGGAGAACTTCAGGTAGGTTTAGGGGGAGTTTTCACGTGGATTCATGGTATTTGGGGTTTTCTTCTTTTTGGGGGAGTGATCCTCTCCTTTCTTCGGGTGATTTTGAAGTGTTTTGGGGTTTCCGTTGCGTTTCGTTGAGTTCCTAATGTGTTTTCTGGTGGTTGGGAGTGTGCTTTGGGATTAGGAGAACATCAGGTAGGTTTAGGGTGTCTTTGGGGTGGATCTATGGTATTTGGGGTTTTCTTCTATTTTTTGGCGTGATCCTGTTCTTTTTTTTTGGGTGTATTTGACGTGTTTTGGGGTCTCCGTTGGGTTTTGTTGTGTTCCTCTTGGTCTTTCTGTTAAATAGGTGTGGATTGTGGGTTTTGGAGAAGATCAGGTAGGTTTAGGGTGGTTTTGGGGTGGATCTATGGTTTTGGGGGATTTTCTTTCAGTTTTGGGTGTGATGCTGTTCTTGTTTGGGGTGTTTTTGACGTGTTTTGGGGTCTCTGTTGGGTTTATTTGCGTTGTCATTGGTCATCATGGTGGAAAAGTGTACATTGTGGGTTTTGGAGAACATCAGGTAGGTTTAGGGTGTCTTTGGGGTGGATCTATGGTCTTTGGGGTTTTCTTCTATTTTTTGGCATGAACCTGTTCTTTTTTGGGGTGTTTTTGATGTGTTTTGGGGTCTCCGTTGGGTTTTGTTGTGTTCTTGTTGGTCATTATGTTAAATAGGAGTGGATTGTGGGTTTTGGAGAAGATCAGGTAGGTTTAGGGTGGTTTTGGGGTGGATCTATGGTTTTGGCGTATTTTCTTCCAGTTTTGGGGGTGATGCCATTCTTGTTTGGGGTGTTTTTGACGTGTTTTGGGGTCTCCGTTGTGTTTCGTTGGGTTTTCCATGGTCATCATGGTGGAAAATTCTATATTGTGTGTTTTGGAGAAGATCAGGTAGGTTTAGGGTGGTTTTGGGGTGGATCTATGGTTTTGGCGTATTTTCTTTCAGTTTTGGGGGTGATGCCGTTATTTTTTGGGGGTGTTTTTGACGTGTTTTGGGGTCTCTGTTGGGTTTATTTGCGTTGTCATTTGTCATCATGGTGGAAAAGTGTAAATTGTGGGTTTTGGAGAAGATCAGGTAGGTTTAGGGTGGTTTTGGGGTGGATCTATGGTATTCAGTTTTTTTTTGTTTTTTTTTGGGGGGGTGGTGGGCATGATCCTGGACTTTTTGTGTTGTTTTTGACGTGTTTTGGGGTCTCCGTTGTGTTTCATTGGGTTTTCCATGGTCATTGTTTTGGAAAAGTGTAAATTGTGGGTTTTGGAGAACTTCAGGTAGGTTTAGGGGGAGTTTTCACGTGGATTCATGGTATTTGGGGTTTTCTTCTTTTTGGGGGAGTGATCCTCTCCTTTCTTCGGGTGATTTTGAAGTGTTTTCTGGTTTCTGTTGCGTTTCGTTGAGTTCCTAATGTGTTTTATGGTGGTTGGGAGTGTGCTTTGGGATTAGGAGAACATCAGGTAGGTTTAGGGTATCTTTGAGGTGGATCTATGGTATTTGGGGTTTTCTTTTATTTTTTGTCGTGATCCCGTTCTTTTTTTTTGGGTGTATTTGACGTGTTTTGGGGTCTCCGTTGGGTTTTGTTGTGTTCCTGTTGGTCTTTCTGTTAAATAGGTGTGGATTGTGGGTTTTGGAGAACTTCAGGTAGGTTTAGGGTGGTTTTGGTGTGGATATATGGTATTCAGTTTTTTTTTTTCTTTTTTTTGGGGGGGGGGGGGGGGGGGGATGATCCTGGAGTTTTTGTGTTGTTTTTGACGTGTTTTGGGGTCTCCGTTGTGTTTCATTGGGTTTTCCATGGTCTTCATGTTGTAAAAGGGTAAATTGTTGGTTTTGGAGAATATCAGGTAGGTGTTGGGTGGTTTTGGGGTGGATCTATGGCTTTGGGGGATTTTCTTCCAGTTTTGGATGTGATGCCATTCTTGTTTGGGTTTTTTTTTAAGGTTTTTGGGGTCTCTGTTTGGTTTTGTTGGGTTCTCGTTGGTCATCATGGTGGAAAAGAGTATATTGTGGGTTTTGGAGAACATCAGGTAGGTTTAGGGTGGTTTTGGGGTGGATCTATGGTTTTGGCGTATTTTCTTTCAGTTTTGGGGGTGATGCCGATATTTTTTGGGGTGTTTTTGACGTGTTTTGGGGTCTCTGTTGGGTTTATTTGCGTTGTCATTGGTCATCATGGTGGAAAAGTGTACATTGTGGGTTTTGGAGAACATCAGGTAGGTTTAGGGTGTCTTTGGTGTGGATCTATGGTCTTTGGGGTTTTCTTCTATTTTTTGGCATGAACCTGTTCTTTTTTGGGGTGTTTTTGATGTGTTTTGGGGTCTCCGTTGGGTTTTGTTGTGTTCTTGTTGGTCATTATGTTAAATAGGAGTGGATTGTGGGTTTTGGAGAAGATCAGGTAGGTTTAGGGTGGTTTTGGGGTGGATCTATGGTTTTGGGGGATTTTCTTCCAGATTTGGGGGTGATGCCGATATTTTTTGGGGTGTTTTGGACGTGTTTTGGGTTCTCCGTTGGGTTTCGTTGTGTTTTCCATGTTCATCATGGTGGAAAAGTGTAAATTGTGGGTTTTGGAGAAGATCAGGTAGGTTTAGGGTGGTTTTGGGGTGGATCTATGGTTTTGGGGGATTTTCTTCCAGTTTTGGGGGTGATGCCATTCTTGTTTGGGGTGTTATTTAAGGTTTTTGGGGTTTCTGTTTCGGTTTGTTGGGTTCTCGTTGGTCATCATGGTCGAAAAGGGTAAATTGTGGGTTTTAGAGAACATCAGGTAGGTTTAGGGTGGTTTTGGGGTGGATCTATGGTTTTGGGGGATTTTCTTCCAGTTTTGGGGGTGATGCCATTCTTGTTTGGGGTGTTTTTTAAGGTTTTTGGGGTCTCTGTTTGGTTTTGTTAGGTTCTCGTTGGTCATCATGGTGGAAAATGGTAAATTGTGGGTTTTGGAGAACATCAGGTAGGTTTAGGGTGTCTTTGGGGTGGATCTATGGTCTTTGGGGTTTTCTTCTATTTTTTGGCGTGATCCTGTTCTTTTTTTTTGGGTGTATTTGACGTGTTTTGGGGTCTCCGTTGGGTTTTGTTGTGTTCCTCTTGGTCTTTCTGTTAAATAGGTGTGGATTGTGGGTTTTGTAGAAGATCAGGTAGGTTTAGGGTGGTTTTGGGGTGGATCTATGGTTTTGGGGCATCTTCTTTCAATTTTGGGGGTGATGCCGTTCTTGTTTGGGGTGTTTTTGACGTTTTTTGGGGTGTCTGTTGGGTTTTGTTGGGTTCTCGTTGGTCATCATGGTGGAAAAGTGTAAATTGTGGTTTTTGGAGAAGATCAGGTAGGTTTAGGGTGTCTTTGGGGTGAATCTATGGTATTTGGAGTTTTCTTCTATTTTTTGGCATGAACCTGTTCTTTTTTGGGGTGTTTTTGACGTGTTTTGGGGTCTCCGTTGTGTTTCATTGGGTTTTCCATGGTCATTTTGTTGGAAAAGTGTAAATTGTGGGTTTTGGAGAACATCAGGTAGGTTTAGGGTGGTTTTGGGGTGGATCTATGGTATTCATTTTTTGTTTGTTTTTTTTTTTTTTTTTTGGGGGGTTGGGGGGGGGTGGTCTGATCCTGGACTTTTTGTGGTTTTTTTGACGTGTTTTGGGGTCTCCGTTGTGTTTCATTGGGTTTTCCGTGGTCATCGTGTTGTAAAAGTGTAAATTGTGGGTTTTGGAGAACTTCAGGTAGGTTTAGGGGGAGATTTCACGTGGATTCATGGTATTTGGGGTTTTCTTCTTTTTGGGGGAGTGATCCTCTCCTTTCTTCGGGTGATTTTGAAGTGTTTTGGGGTTTCCGTTGCGTTTCGTTGAGTTGCTAATGTGTTTTATGGTGGTTGGGAGTGTGCTTTGGGATTAGGAGAACATCAGGTAGGTTTAGGGTGTCTTTGAGGTGGATCTATGGTATTTGGGGTTTTCTTCTATTTTTTGGCGTGATCCTGTTCTGTTTTGGGATGTTTTGGACGTGTTTTGGGGTCTCCGTTGGGTTTTGTTGGGTTCTCGTTGGTCATCATGTTGAAAAAGTGTAAATTGTGGGTTTTGGAGAACATCAGGTAGGTTTAGGGTGGTTTTGGGGTGGATCTATGGTTTTGGCGGATTTTCTTCCAGTTTTGGGGGTGATGAGGTTCTTGTTTGGGGTGTTTTTGACGTGTTTTGGGGTCTCCATTAGGTTTTGTTGTGTTCTTGTTGGTCATTATTTTAAATAGGTGTGGATTGTGGGTTTTGGAGAACTTCAGGTAGGTTTAGGGTGGTTTTGTGGTGGATCTATGGTTTTGGCGTATTTTCTTCCAGTTTTGGGGGTGATACCATTCTTGGTTGGGGTGTTTTTTAAGGTTTTTGGTGTGTCTGTTTGGTTTTGTTGGGTTCTCGTTGGTCATCATGGTGGAAAAGGGTAAATTGTGGGTTTTGGAGAAGATCAGGTAGGTTTAGGGTGGTTTTGGGGTGGATCTATGGTTTTGGCGTATTTTCTTCCAGTTTTGGGGGTGATGCCGATATTTTTTGGGGTGTTTTTGACGTGTTTTGGGGTCTCTGTTTGGTTTTGTTGGGTTCTCGTTGGTCATCATGGCGGAAAAGTGTAAATTGTGGGTTTTGGAGTACATCAGGTAGGTTTAGGGTGTCTTTGGGGTGGATCTATGGTCTTTGGGGTTTTCTTCTATTTTTTGGCATGAACCTGTTCTTTTTTGGGGTGTTTTTGATGTGTTTTGGGGTCTCCGTTGGGTTTTGTTGTGTTCTTGTTGGTCATTATGTTAAATAGGAGTGGATTGTGGGTTTTGGAGAAGATCGGCTAGGTTTATGGTGGTTTTGGGGTGGATCTATGGTTTTGGGGGATTTTCTTCCAGATTTGGGGGTGATGCCGATATTTTTTGGGGTGTTTTTGACGTGTTTTGGGGTCTCCGTTGTGTTTCATTGGGTTTTCCATGGTCATTTTGTTGGAAAAGTGTAAATTGTGGATTTTGGAGAACATCAGGTAGGTTTAGGGTGGTTTTGGGGTGGATCTATGGTTTTGGGGGATTTTCTTCCAGTTTTGGGGGTGATGCCATTCTTGTTTGGGGTGTTTTTTAAGGTTTTTGGGGTCTCTGTTTGGTTTTGTTGGGTTCTCGTTTGTCATCATGGTGGAAAAGGGTAAATTGTGGGTTTTGGAGAAGATCAGGTAGGTTTAGGGTGGTTTTGGGGTGGATATATGGTATTCAGGTTTTTTTTTTTTTTGGGGGTGTGGGGGGGATGATCCTGGAGTTTTTGTGTTGTTTTTGACGTGTTTTGGGGTCTCCGTTGTGTTTCATTGGGTTTTCCATGGTCATCGTGTTGTAAAAGGGTAAATTGTGGGTTTTGGAGAACTTCAGGTAGGTTTAGGGGGAGTTTTCACGTGGATTCATGGTATTTGGGGTTTTCTTCCTTTTGGGGGAGTGATCCTCTCCTTTCTTCGGGTGATTTTGAAGTGTTTTGGGGTTTCCGTTGCGTTTCGTTGAGTTCCTAATGTGTTTTATGGTGGTTGGGAGTGTGCTTTGGGATTAGGTGAACATCAGGTAAGTTTAGGGTGTCTTTGAGGTGGATCTGTGGTATTTGGGGTTTTCTTCTATTTTTTGGCGTGATCCTGTTCTTTTTTTTTGGGTGTATTTGACGTGTTTTGGGGTCTCCGTTGGGTTTTGTTGTGTTCTTGTTGGTCTTTCTGTTAAATAGGTGTGGATTGTGGGTTTGGAGAACTTCAGGTAGGTTTAGTGTGGTTTTGGGGTGGATCTATGGTTTTGGGGGATTTTCTTTCAGTTTTGGGGGTGATGCCGTTCTTGTTTGGGGTGCTTTTGACGTTTTTTGGGGTCTCTGTTGGGTTTTGTTGTGTTCTCGTTGGTCATCATTGTGGAAAAGTGTAAATTGTGGGTTTTGGAGAACATCAGGTAGGTGTAGGGTGGTTTTGGGGTGGATCTATGGTTTTGGCGTATTTTCTTCCAGATTTGGGTGTGATGCCGATATTTTTTGGGGTGTTTTGGACGTGTTTTGGGGTCTCCATTAGGTTTAGTTGTGTTCTTGTTGGTCATTATGTTAAATAGGTGTGGATTGTGGGATTTGGAGAACATCAGGTAGGTTTAGAGTGGTTTTGGGTTTGATCTATTGATTTGGCGGATTTTCTTCCAGTTTTGGGGGTGATGCCGTTCTTGTTTGGGTTGTTTTTGACGTTTTTTGGGGTCTCCGTTGGGTTTTGTTGGGTTCTCGTTGGTCATCGTGTTGGAAAAGGGTAAATTGTGGGTTTTGGAGAACATCAGGTAGGTTTAGGGTGGTTTTGGGGTGGATATATGGTATTCAGGTTTTTTTTTTTTGGGGGGGGGTGGGGAGGATGATCCTGGAGTTTTTGTGTTGTTTTTGACGTGTTTTGGGGTCTCCGTTGTGTTTCATTGGGTTTTCCATGGTCATCGTGTTGTAAAAGGGTAAATTGTGGGTTTTGGAGAACTTCAGGTAGGTTTAGGGGGAGTTTTCATGTGGATTCATGGTATTTGGGGTTTTCTTCTTTTTGGGGGAGTGATCCTCTCCTTTCTTCGGGTGATTTTGAAGTGTTTTGGGGTTTCCGTTGCGTTTCGTTGAGTTCCTAATGTGTTTTATGGTGGTTGGGAGTGTGCTTTGGGATTAGGAGAACATCAGGTAAGTTTAGGGTGTCTTTGAGGTGGATCTGTGGTATTTGGGGTTTTCTTCTATTTTTTGGCGTGATCCTGTTCTTTTTTTTTGGGTGTATTTGACGTGTTTTGGGGTCTCCGTTGGGTTTTGTTGGGTTCTCGCTGGTCATCATGGTGGAAAAGTGTAAATTGTGGGTTTTGGAGAACATCAGGTAGGTTTAGGGTGGTTTTGGGGTGGATCTATGGTTTTGGCGGATTTTCTTCCACTTTTGGGGGTGATGAGGTTCTTGCTTGGGGTGTTTTTTAAGGTTTTTGGTGCGTCTGTTTGGTTTTGTTGGGTTCTCGTTGGTCATCATGGTGGAAAAGGGTAAATTGTGGGTTTTGGAGAAGATCAGGTAGGTTTAGGGTGGTTTTGGGGTGGATCTATGGTTTTGGCGTATTTTCTTCCAGATTTGGGGGTGATGCCGTTATTTTTTGGGGTGTTTTTGACGTGTTTTGGGGTCTCTGTTGGATTTATTTGCGTTCTCATTGGTCATCATGGTGGAAAAGGGTAAATTGTGGGTTTTGGAGAACATCAGGTAGGTTTAGGGTGGTTTTGGGGTGGATCTATGGTTTTGGCGTATTTTCTTCCAGTTTTGGGGGTGATGCCATTCTTGTTTGGGGTTTTTTTTAAGGTTTTTTGGGGTCTCTGTTTGGTTTTGTTTGGTTCTCGTTGGTCATCATGGTGGAAAAGGGTAAATTGTGGGTTTTGGAGAACATCAGTTTGGTTTAGGGTGGTTTTGGGGTGGATCTATGGTATTTGGGGTTTTCTTCTATTTTTTGGCGTGATCCTGTTCTTTTTTGGGTTGTTTTTGACGTGTTTTGGGGTCTCCGTTGGGTTTCGTTGGGTTCTCCTTGGTCGTTAAGTTAACTGGGAGTGGATTGTGGGTTTTGGAGAAGAGTAGGTGAGTTTAAGGTGGTATTGAGGGAAAGTTCATACGTTTTTTTTTTTTTTTTTTTTTCTTCTGATCCTGTTCTTTTTTTGGCGTTATTTTGACGTGTTTTGGGTTCTCCGATTGGTTTCGTTTGGTTTTCCTTTGTCATCGTGGTGGTAAAAGGTAAATTGTGGGTTTTGGAGAAATTCAGGTGAGTTTAAGGATTTTTGGGGGGTGGATCTATGGTTTTGGGGATTTTCTTTCGTTTTTGGGGGTGATCCTATTCTTTTTGTGGTGTTTTTGACGTGTTTTGGTGTCTCCGTTGGATTTTGTTGGGTTTTCCGTGGTCATCATGGTGGAAAAGGGTAAATTGTGGGTTTTGGAGAACATCAGGTAGGTGTAGGGTGGTTTTAGGGTGGATCTATGGTTTTGGTGGATTTTCTTCCAGGTTTGGGTGTGACGCCGATATTTTTGGGTTTTTTTTTGACGTGTTTTGGGGTCTGCGTTAGGTTTTGTTGGATTCTTGTTTGTCATTATGTTAAATAAGAGTGGATTGTGGGTTTTTGCCGAACATCAGGTAGGTTTAAGGGTTTTTTTTAGGGTTAAATCATGGCATATTTATTTAATTATTTATTTTTTTTAGCATCTGTGTTGATTTTGGTGTGTTTTTGACGTGTTTTGGGGTCTCCGTTGGGTTTCGTTGGGTTTTCCGTGGTCATCATGGTGGAAAAGGGTAAATTGCTGTTTTTGGAGAACTTCAGGTAGGTTTAGGGGGAGTTTTCGCGTGGATTCATGGTATTTGGGGTTTTCTTCTTTTTGGGGGAGTGATCCTCTCCTTTCTTCGGGTGATTTTGAAGTGTTTTGGGGTTTCCTTTGCGTTTCGTTGAGTTCCTAATGTGTTTTATGGTGGTTGGGAGTGTGCTTTGGGTTTAGGAGAACATCAGGTAGGTTTAGGGTGTCTTTGGGGTGGATCTATGGTATTTGGGGTTTTCTTCTATTTTTTGTCGTGATCCTGTTCTTTTTTTTTGGGTGTATTTGACGTGTTTTGGGGTCTCCGTTGGGTTTTGTTGTGTTCTCGTTGGTCATCATGGTTGAAAAGGGTACATTGTGGGTTTTGGAGAACATCAGGTATGTTTAGGGTGCTTTTGGGGTAGGTCTATGATATTCAGGGTTGTTTTTTTTTATTGGGGGTGTGGTGATTCATGGTATTTGGGGTTTTCTTCTGTTTTTTTGGGGGGTGATCCTGTTCTTTTTTTTGTGGTGTTTTTGAAGTGTTTTGGGGTCTCTGTTGGGTTTCGTTGGGTTTTCCGTGGTCATCATGGTGGAAAATGGTAAATTGTGGGTTTTGGAGAACATCAGGTAGGTTTAGGTTGCTTTTGGGGTAGATCTATGGTATTCAGTGTTGTATTTTTTTGGGGGGGGGTGGGGTGATTCATGGTATTTGGGGTTTTCTTCTATTTTTTGGCGTGATCCTGTTCTTTTTTGGGTTGTTTTTTAAGTGTTTTGGGGTCTCCGTTGTGTTTCGTTTGGTTTTCGTTGGTCGTTAAGTTAACTGGGAGTGGATTGTGGGTTTTGGAGAAGAGTAGGTGAGTTTAAGGTGGTATTGGGGGAAAGTTCATACGTTTTTTTTTTTTTTTTTTTTTTCTTCTGATCCTGTTCTTTTTTGGCGTTATTTTGACATGTTTTGGGTTCTCCGATTGGTTTTGTTGGGTTTTCCTTTGTCATCGTGGTGGTAAAAGTAAATTGTGGGTTTTGGAGAAATTCAGGTGAGTTTAAGGATTTTTGGGGGGTGGATCTATGGTTTTGGGGATTTTCTTTCGTCTTTGGGGGTGATCCTATTCTTTTTGTGGTGTTTTTGACGTGTTTTGGTGTCTCCGTTGGATTTTGTTGGGTTTTCCGTGGTCATCATGGTGGAAAAGGGTAAATTGTGGGTTTTGGAGAACTTCAGGTAGTTTTAATGGGACTTTTGGGGTGGATTCATGGTATTTGCGTTTTTCTTCTGTTTTTTTTTGGGGTGATCTTGTTCTTTTTTGGTGTGTTTTTGACATGTTTTGTGGTCTCCGTTGGGTTTCGTTGGGTTGTCGTTTGTCGTTAAGGTCAATGGGAGTGGATTGTGGGGTTTGGAGAAGATCAGGTGAGCTTAGGGTGGTTTTGGGGGGAAAATCACGGTTTTGGGTTTTTTTCTTCTGATCCAGTTCCTTCTTGGCGTGTTTTTGACGTGTTTTGGGGTCTCCATTGGATTTTAGTTGGTTTCTTGTTGGTCATCAGTGTGGAAAATGGTAAATAGTTGGTTTTGGTGAACATCAGGTAGGTTTAGGGTGTCTTTGGGGTGGATCTATGGTATTTGGGGTTTTCTTCTATTTTTTGGCGTGAACCTGTTCTTTTTTGGGGTGTTTTGGACGTGTTTTGGGGTCTCCGTTGGGTTTTGTTGGGTTCTCGCTGGTCATCATGGTGGAAAAGTGTAAATTGTGGGTTTTGGAGAACATCAGGTAGGTTTAGGGTGCTTTTGGGGTAGATCTATGGTATTCAGTTTTTTTTTTTGTGGGGAGGGATGATTCATGGTATTTGGGGTTTTCTTCTATTTTTTGGCGTGATCCTGTTCTTTTTTGGGGTGTTTTTGACGTGTTTTGGGGTCTCCGTTGGGTTTCGTTGGGTTTTCCGTTGTCATCATGTTGGAAAATGGTAAATTGTGGGTTTTGGAGAACATCAGGTAGGTTAAGGGGGACGTTTGGGGTGGATTCATGGTATTGGGGGTTTTCTTTCGTTTTGGGGTGATCCTGTTCTTGTTTGGGGTGTTTATAACGTGTTTTGGGGTCTCCGTTGGGTTTTGTTGTTTTCTTGTTGGGCGTTATGTTAAATAGGTGTGGATTGTGGGTTTTGGAGAACATCAGGTAGGTTTTAGTTTTTTTGGGGGTTATATCATGTTTTTTTTTTTTTTTTTTAGGATCTGGGTTGATTTTTTTTTTTTTTATTTTTTTTATTTTTTTGATTCTCTGTTATGTTTCGTTGGGTTTTCCGTGGTCATCATGGTGGAAAGTGGTAAATTGTGGGTTTTGGAGAACATCAGGTAGGTTTAGAGTGGTTTTGGGGTGTATCTATGGTTTTGGTGGATTTTCATCCAGTTTTGGGGGTGATGCCGATATTTTTTGGGGTGTTTCTGACGTTCTTTGAGGTCTCTGTTGGGTTTTGTTGGGTTCTCGTTTGTCATCATGGTGGAAAAGGGTAAATTGTGGGTTTTGGAGAACATCAGGTAGGTTTAGGGTGGTTTTGGGGTGGATCTATGGTTTTGGTGGATTTTCTTCCTGTTTTGGGGGTGATGCCGATATTTTTTGGGGTGTTTTTGACGTGTTTTGGGGTCTCCATTAGGTTTTGTTGGGTTCTTGTTTGTCATTATGTTAAATAGGAGTGGATTGTGGGTTTTGCAGAACATCAGGTAGGTTTAAGGGTTTTTTTAGGGTTAAATCATGGCAATTATTTATTTATTTATTTATTTATTTTAGGATCTGGGTTGATTTTGGTGTGTTTTTGACGTGTTTTGGGGTCTCCGTTGGGTTTCGTTGGTTTTTCCGTGGTCATCACGGTGGAAAAGGGTAAATTGCTGTTTTTGGAGAACTTCAGGTAGGTTTAGGGGGACTTTTCGCGTGGATTCATGGTATTTGGGGTTTTCTTCTTTTTTGGAGAGTGATCCTCTCCTTTCTTCGGGTGATTTTGAAGTGTTTTGGGGTTTCTGTTGCGTTTCGTTGAGTTCCTAATGTGTTCTATGGTGGTTGGGAGTGTGCTTTGGGATTAGGAGAACATCAGGTAGGTTTAGGGTGTCTTTGGGGTGGATTCATGGTATTGGGGGTTTTCTTCTATTTTTTGGCGTGAACCTGTTCTTTTTTGGGGTGTTTTGGACGTGTTTTGGGGTCTCCGTTGGGTTTTGTTGTGTTCTTGTTGGTCATTATGTTAAATAGGAGTGGATTGTGGGTTTTGGAGAACATCAGGTAGGTTTAGGGTGCTTTTGGGGTAGATCTATGGTATTCAGTTTTTTTTTTTTTGGGGGGGGGGGGGGATTCATGGTATTTGGGGTTTTCTTCTATTTTTTGGCGTGATCCTGTTCTTTTTTGGGGTGTTTTTGACGTGTTTTGGGGTCTCCGTTGGGTTTCGTTGGGTTTACCGTTGTCATCGTGGTGGTAAAAGGTAAATTGTGGGTTTTGGAGAAATTCAGGTGAGTTTAAGGATTTTTGGGTGGTGGATCTATGGTTTTGGGGATTTTCTTTCGTTTTTGGGGGTGATCCTATTCTTTTTGTGGTGTTTTTGACGTGTTTTGGTGTCTCCGTTGGATTTTGTTGGGTTTTCCGTGGTCATCATGGTGGAAAAGGGTAAATTGTGGGTTTTGGAGAACTTCAGGTAGTTTTAATGGGACTTTTGGGGTGGATTCATGGTATTTGCGTTTTTCTTCTGTTTTTTTTGGGGGTGATCTTGTTCTTTTTTGGTGTGTTTTTGACATGTTTTGGGGTCTCCGTTGGGTTTCGTTGGGTTGTCGTTTGTCGTTAAGGTCAATGGGAGTGGATTGTGGGGTTTGGAGAAGATCAGGTGAGCTTAGGGTGGTTTTGGGGGGAAAATCACGGTTTTGGGTTTTTTTCTTCTGATCCAGTTCCTTTTTGGCGTGTTTTTGACGTGTTTTGGGGTCTCCGTTGGATTTTAGTTGGGTTCTTGTTGGTCATCAGTGTGGAAAATGGTAAATAGTTGGTTTTGGTGAACATCAGGTAGGTTTAGGGTGGTTTGGGGATGCATCTATGGTATTTGGGGTTTTCTTCTGTTTTTTTTTTTTTTTTTTTTTTTTTGGGGTGATCCTGTTCTTTTTTTTGTGGTGTTTTGGACGTGTTTTGGGGTCTCTGTTGGGTTTCGTTGCGTTTTCCGTTGTCATCATGTTGGAAAATGGTAAATTGTGGGTTTTGGAGAACATCAGGTAGGTTAAGGGGGACGTTTGGGGTGGATTCATGGTATTTGGGGTTTTCTTTCGTTTTGGGGTGATCCTGTTCTTGTTTGGGGTGTTTTGGACGTGTTTTGGGGTCTCCGTTGGGTTTTGTTGTTTTCTTGTTGGGCGTTATGTTAAATAGGTGTGGATTGTGGGTTTTGGAGAACATCAGGTAGGTTTTAGTTTTTTGGGGGGTTATATCATGTTTTTTTTTTTTTTTTTTTTTTTTTAGGATCTGGGTTGATTTTGTTTTTTTTTTTTAATTTTTTTTATTTTTTTGATTCTCTGTTGTGTTTCGTTGGGTTTTCCGTGGTCATCATGGTGGAAAATTGTAAATTGTGGGTTTTGGAGAACATCAGGTAGGTTTAGGGGGACTTTTCGCGTGGATTCATGGTATTTGGGGTTTTCTTCTTTTTTGGAGAGTGATCCTCTCCTTTCTTCTGGTGATTTTGAAGTGTTTTGGGGTTTCCGTTGCGTTTCGTTGAGTTCCTAATGTGTTTTATGGTGGTTGGGAGTGTGCTTTGGGATTAGGAGAACATCAGGTAGGTTTAGGGTGTCTTTGGGGTGGATCTATGGTATTTGGGGTTTTCTTCTATTTTTTGGCGTGATCCTGTTCTTTTTTGGGGTGTTTTTGACGTGTTTTGGGGTCTCCGTTGGGTTTCGTTGGGTTTACCGTTGTCATCGTGGTGGTAAAAGGTAAATTGTGGGTTTTGGAGAAATTCAGGTGAGTTTAAGGATTTTTGGGGGGTGGATCTATGGTTTTGGGGATTTTCTTTCGTTTTTGGGGGTGATCCTATTCTTTTTGTGGTGTTTTTGACGTGTTTTGGTGTCTCCGTTGGATTTTGTTGGGTTTTCCGTGGTCATCATGGTGGAAAAGGGTAAATTGTGGGTTTTGGAGAACATCAGGTAGGTTAAGGGGGACGTTTGGGGTGGATTCATGGTATTGGGGGTTTTCTTTCGTTTTGGGGTGATCCTGTTCTTGTTTGGGGTGTTTATAACGTGTTTTGGGGTCTCCGTTGGGTTTTGTTGTTTTCTTGTTGGGCGTTATGTTAAATAGGTGTGGATTGTGGGTTTTGGAGAACATCAGGTAGGTTTTAGTTTTTTTGGGGGTTATATCATGTTTTTTTTTTTTTTTTTTAGGATCTGGGTTGATTTTTTTTTTTTTTATTTTTTTTATTTTTTTGATTCTCTGTTATGTTTCGTTGGGTTTTCCGTGGTCATCATGGTGGAAAGTGGTAAATTGTGGGTTTTGGAGAACATCAGGTAGGTTTAGAGTGGTTTTGGGGTGTATCTATGGTTTTGGTGGATTTTCATCCAGTTTTGGGGGTGATGCCGATATTTTTTGGGGTGTTTCTGACGTTCTTTGAGGTCTCTGTTGGGTTTTGTTGGGTTCTCGTTTGTCATCATGGTGGAAAAGGGTAAATTGTGGGTTTTGGAGAACATCAGGTAGGTTTAGGGTGGTTTTGGGGTGGATCTATGGTTTTGGTGGATTTTCTTCCTGTTTTGGGGGTGATGCCGATATTTTTTGGGGTGTTTTTGACGTGTTTTGGGGTCTCCATTAGGTTTTGTTGGGTTCTTGTTTGTCATTATGTTAAATAGGAGTGGATTGTGGGTTTTGCAGAACATCAGGTAGGTTTAAGGGTTTTTTTAGGGTTAAATCATGGCAATTATTTATTTATTTATTTATTTATTTTAGGATCTGGGTTGATTTTGGTGTGTTTTTGACGTGTTTTGGGGTCTCCGTTGGGTTTCGTTGGTTTTTCCGTGGTCATCACGGTGGAAAAGGGTAAATTGCTGTTTTTGGAGAACTTCAGGTAGGTTTAGGGGGACTTTTCGCGTGGATTCATGGTATTTGGGGTTTTCTTCTTTTTTGGAGAGTGATCCTCTCCTTTCTTCGGGTGATTTTGAAGTGTTTTGGGGTTTCCGTTGCGTTTCGTTGAGTTCCTAATGTGTTTTATGGTGGTTGGGAGTGTGCTTTGGGATTAGGAGAACATCAGGTAGGTTTAGGGTGTCTTTGGGGTGGATTCATGGTATTGGGGGTTTTCTTCTATTTTTTGGCGTGAACCTGTTCTTTTTTGGGGTGTTTTGGACGTGTTTTGGGGTCTCCGTTGGGTTTTGTTGTGTTCTTGTTGGTCATTATGTTAAATAGGAGTGGATTGTGGGTTTTGGAGAACATCAGGTAGGTTTAGGGTGCTTTTGGGGTAGATCTATGGTATTCAGTTTTTTTTTTTTTGTGGGGGGGGGGGGATTCATGGTATTTGGGGTTTTCTTCTATTTTTTGGCGTGATCCTGTTCTTTTTTGGGGTGTTTTTGACGTGTTTTGGGGTCTCCGTTGGGTTTCGTTGGGTTTACCGTTGTCATCGTGGTGGTAAAAGGTAAATTGTGGGTTTTGGAGAAATTCAGGTGAGTTTAAGGATTTTTGGGTGGTGGATCTATGGTTTTGGGGATTTTCTTTCGTTTTTGGGGGTGATCCTATTCTTTTTGTGGTGTTTTTGACGTGTTTTGGTGTCTCCGTTGGATTTTGTTGGGTTTTCCGTGGTCATCATGGTGGAAAAGGGTAAATTGTGGGTTTTGGAGAACTTCAGGTAGTTTTAATGGGACTTTTGGGGTGGATTCATGGTATTTGCGTTTTTCTTCTGTTTTTTTTGGGGGTGATCTTGTTCTTTTTTGGTGTGTTTTTGACATGTTTTGGGGTCTCCGTTGGGTTTCGTTGGGTTGTCGTTTGTCGTTAAGGTCAATGGGAGTGGATTGTGGGGTTTGGAGAAGATCAGGTGAGCTTAGGGTGGTTTTGGGGGGAAAATCACGGTTTTGGGTTTTTTTCTTCTGATCCAGTTCCTTTTTGGCGTGTTTTTGACGTGTTTTGGGGTCTCCGTTGGATTTTAGTTGGGTTCTTGTTGGTCATCAGTGTGGAAAATGGTAAATAGTTGGTTTTGGTGAACATCAGGTAGGTTTAGGGTGGTTTGGGGATGCATCTATGGTATTTGGGGTTTTCTTCTGTTTTTTTTTTTTTTTTTTTTTTTTTGGGGTGATCCTGTTCTTTTTTTTGTGGTGTTTTGGACGTGTTTTGGGGTCTCTGTTGGGTTTCGTTGGGTTTTCCGTTGTCATCATGTTGGAAAATGGTAAATTGTGGGTTTTGGAGAACATCAGGTAGGTTAAGGGGGACGTTTGGGGTGGATTCATGGTATTTGGGGTTTTCTTTCGTTTTGGGGTGATCCTGTTCTTGTTTGGGGTGTTTTGGACGTGTTTTGGGGTCTCCGTTGGGTTTTGTTGTTTTCTTGTTGGGCGTTATGTTAAATAGGTGTGGATTGTGGGTTTTGGAGAACATCAGGTAGGTTTTAGTTTTTTGGGGGGTTATATCATGTTTTTTTTTTTTTTTTTTTTTTTTAGGATCTGGGTTGATTTTGTTTTTTTTTTTTAATTTTTTTTATTTTTTTGATTCTCTGTTGTGTTTCGTTGGGTTTTCCGTGGTCATCATGGTGGAAAATTGTAAATTGTGGGTTTTGGAGAACATCAGGTAGGTTTAGGGGGACTTTTCGCGTGGATTCATGGTATTTGGGGTTTTCTTCTTTTTTGGAGAGTGATCCTCTCCTTTCTTCTGGTGATTTTGAAGTGTTTTGGGGTTTCCGTTGCGTTTCGTTGAGTTCCTAATGTGTTTTCTGGTGGTTGGGAGTGTGCTTTGGGATTAGGAGAACATCAGGTAGGTTTAGGGTGTCTTTGGGGTGGATCTATGGTATTTGGGGTTTTCTTCTATTTTTTGGCGTGAACCTGTTCTTTTTTGGGGTGTTTTGGACGTGTTTTGGGGTCTCCGTTGGGTTTTGTTGTGTTCTTGTTGGTCATTATGTTAAATAGGAGTGGATTGTGGGTTTTGGAGAACATCAGGTAGGTTTAGGGTGCTTTTGGGGTAGATCTATGGTATTCAGTTTTTTTTTTTTGTGGGGGGGGGTGATTCATGGTATTTGGGGTTTTCTTCTATTTTTTGGCGTGATCCTGTTCTTTTTTGGGGTGTTTTTGACGTGTTTTGGGGTCTCCGTTGGGTTTCGTTGGGTTTACCGTTGTCATCGTGGTGGTAAAAGGTAAATTGTGGGTTTTGGAGAAATTCAGGTGAGTTTAAGGATTTTTGGGGGGTGGATCTATGGTTTTGGGGATTTTCTTTCGTTTTTGGGGGTGATCCTATTCTTTTTGTGGTGTTTTTGACGTGTTTTGGTGTCTCCGTTGGATTTTGTTGGGTTTTCCGTGGTCATCATGGTGGAAAAGGGTAAATTGTGGGTTTTGGAGAACATCAGGTAGGTGTAGGGTGGTTTTAGGGTGGATCTATGGTTTTGGTGGATTTTCTTCCAGGTTTGGGTGTGACGCCGATATTTTTGGGTTTTTTTTTGACGTGTTTTGGGGTCTGCGTTAGGTTTTGTTGGATTCTTGTTTGTCATTATGTTAAATAAGAGTGGATTGTGGGTTTTTGCCGAACATCAGGTAGGTTTAAGGGTTTTTTTTAGGGTTAAATCATGGCATATTTATTTAATTATTTATTTTTTTTAGCATCTGTGTTGATTTTGGTGTGTTTTTGACGTGTTTTGGGGTCTCCGTTGGGTTTCGTTGGGTTTTCCGTGGTCATCATGGTGGAAAAGGGTAAATTGCTGTTTTTGGAGACCTTCAGGTAGGTTTAGGGGGAGTTTTCGCGTGGATTCATGGTATTTGGGGTTTTCTTCTTTTTGGGGGAGTGATCCTCTCCTTTCTTCGGGTGATTTTGAAGTGTTTTGGGGTTTCCTTTGCGTTTCGTTGAGTTCCTAATGTGTTTTATGGTGGTTGGGAGTGTGCTTTGGGTTTAGGAGAACATCAGGTAGGTTTAGGGTGTCTTTGGGGTGGATCTATGGTATTTGGGGTTTTCTTCTATTTTTTGTCGTGATCCTGTTCTTTTTTTTTGGGTGTATTTGACGTGTTTTGGGGTCTCCGTTGGGTTTTGTTGTGTTCTCGTTGGTCATCATGGTTGAAAAGGGTACATTGTGGGTTTTGGAGAACATCAGGTATGTTTAGGGTGCTTTTGGGGTAGGTCTATGATATTCAGGGTTGTTTTTTTTTATTGGGGGTGTGGTGATTCATGGTATTTGGGGTTTTCTTCTGTTTTTTTGGGGGGTGATCCTGTTCTTTTTTTTGTGGTGTTTTTGAAGTGTTTTGGGGTCTCTGTTGGGTTTCGTTGGGTTTTCCGTGGTCATCATGGTGGAAAATGGTAAATTGTGGGTTTTGGAGAACATCAGGTAGGTTTAGGTTGCTTTTGGGGTAGATCTATGGTATTCAGTGTTGTATTTTTTTGGGGGGGGGTGGGGTGATTCATGGTATTTGGGGTTTTCTTCTATTTTTTGGCGTGATCCTGTTCTTTTTTGGGTTGTTTTTTAAGTGTTTTGGGGTCTCCGTTGTGTTTCGTTTGGTTTTCGTTGGTCGTTAAGTTAACTGGGAGTGGATTGTGGGTTTTGGAGAAGAGTAGGTGAGTTTAAGGTGGTATTGGGGGAAAGTTCATACGTTTTTTTTTTTTTTTTTTTTTTTCTTCTGATCCTGTTCTTTTTTGGCGTTATTTTGACATGTTTTGGGTTCTCCGATTGGTTTTGTTGGGTTTTCCTTTGTCATCGTGGTGGTAAAAGTAAATTGTGGGTTTTGGAGAAATTCAGGTGAGTTTAAGGATTTTTGGGGGGTGGATCTATGGTTTTGGGGATTTTCTTTCGTTTTTGGGGGTGATCCTATTCTTTTTGTGGTGTTTTTGACGTGTTTTGGTGTCTCCGTTGGATTTTGTTGGGTTTTCCGTGGTCATCATGGTGGAAAAGGGTAAATTGTGGGTTTTGGAGAACTTCAGGTAGTTTTAATGGGACTTTTGGGGTGGATTCATGGTATTTGCGTTTTTCTTCTGTTTTTTTTTGGGGTGATCTTGTTCTTTTTTGGTGTGTTTTTGACATGTTTTGTGGTCTCCGTTGGGTTTCGTTGGGTTGTCGTTTGTCGTTAAGGTCAATGGGAGTGGATTGTGGGGTTTGGAGAAGATCAGGTGAGCTTAGGGTGGTTTTGGGGGGAAAATCACGGTTTTGGGTTTTTTTCTTCTGATCCAGTTCCTTCTTGGCGTGTTTTTGACGTGTTTTGGGGTCTCCATTGGATTTTAGTTGGTTTCTTGTTGGTCATCAGTGTGGAAAATGGTAAATAGTTGGTTTTGGTGAACATCAGGTAGGTTTAGGGTGTCTTTGGGGTGGATCTATGGTATTTGGGGTTTTCTTCTATTTTTTGGCGTGAACCTGTTCTTTTTTGGGGTGTTTTGGACGTGTTTTGGGGTCTCCGTTGGGTTTTGTTGGGTTCTCGCTGGTCATCATGGTGGAAAAGTGTAAATTGTGGGTTTTGGAGAACATCAGGTAGGTTTAGGGTGCTTTTGGGGTAGATCTATGGTATTCAGTTTTTTTTTTTGTGGGGAGGGATGATTCATGGTATTTGGGGTTTTCTTCTATTTTTTGGCGTGATCCTGTTCTTTTTTGGGGTGTTTTTGACGTGTTTTGGGGTCTCCGTTGGGTTTCGTTGGGTTTTCCGTTGTCATCATGTTGGAAAATGGTAAATTGTGGGTTTTGGAGAACATCAGGTAGGTTAAGGGGGACGTTTGGGGTGGATTCATGGTATTGGGGGTTTTCTTTCGTTTTGGGGTGATCCTGTTCTTGTTTGGGGTGTTTATAACGTGTTTTGGGGTCTCCGTTGGGTTTTGTTGTTTTCTTGTTGGGCGTTATGTTAAATAGGTGTGGATTGTGGGTTTTGGAGAACATCAGGTAGGTTTTAGTTTTTTGGGGGGTTATATCATGTTTTTTTTTTTTTTTTTTAGGATCTGGGTTGATTTTTTTTTTTTTTATTTTTTTTTTTTTTTTGATTCTCTGTTATGTTTCGTTGGGTTTTCCGTGGTCATCATGGTGGAAAGTGGTAAATTGTGGGTTTTGGAGAACATCAGGTAGGTTTAGAGTGGTTTTGGGGTGTATCTATGGTTTTGGTGGATTTTCATCCAGTTTTGGGGGTGATGCCGATATTTTTTGGGGTGTTTCTGACGTTCTTTGAGGTCTCTGTTGGGTTTTGTTGGGTTCTCGTTTGTCATCATGGTGGAAAAGGGTAAATTGTGGGTTTTGGAGAACATCAGGTAGGTTTAGGGTGGTTTTGGGGTGGATCTATGGTTTTGGTGGATTTTCTTCCTGTTTTGGGGGTGATGCCGATATTTTTTGGGGTGTTTTTGACGTGTTTTGGGGTCTCCATTAGGTTTTGTTGGGTTCTTGTTTGTCATTATGTTAAATAGGAGTGGATTGTGGGTTTTGCAGAACATCAGGTAGGTTTAAGGGTTTTTTTAGGGTTAAATCATGGCAATTATTTATTTATTTATTTATTTATTTTAGGATCTGGGTTGATTTTGGTGTGTTTTTGACGTGTTTTGGGGTCTCCGTTGGGTTTCGTTGGTTTTTCCGTGGTCATCACGGTGGAAAAGGGTAAATTGCTGTTTTTGGAGAACTTCAGGTAGGTTTAGGGGGACTTTTCGCGTGGATTCATGGTATTTGGGGTTTTCTTCTTTTTTGGAGAGTGATCCTCTCCTTTCTTCGGGTGATTTTGAAGTGTTTTGGGGTTTCCGTTGCGTTTCGTTGAGTTCCTAATGTGTTTTATGGTGGTTGGGAGTGTGCTTTGGGATTAGGAGAACATCAGGTAGGTTTAGGGTGTCTTTGGGGTGGATTCATGGTATTGGGGGTTTTCTTCTATTTTTTGGCGTGAACCTGTTCTTTTTTGGGGTGTTTTGGACGTGTTTTGGGGTCTCCGTTGGGTTTTGTTGTGTTCTTGTTGGTCATTATGTTAAATAGGAGTGGATTGTGGGTTTTGGAGAACATCAGGTAGGTTTAGGGTGCTTTTGGGGTAGATCTATGGTATTCAGTTTTTTTTTTTTTGGGGGGGGGGGGGGATTCATGGTATTTGGGGTTTTCTTCTATTTTTTGGCGTGATCCTGTTCTTTTTTGGGGTGTTTTTGACGTGTTTTGGGGTCTCCGTTGGGTTTCGTTGGGTTTACCGTTGTCATCGTGGTGGTAAAAGGTAAATTGTGGGTTTTGGAGAAATTCAGGTGAGTTTAAGGATTTTTGGGTGGTGGATCTATGGTTTTGGGGATTTTCTTTCGTTTTTGGGGGTGATCCTATTCTTTTTGTGGTGTTTTTGACGTGTTTTGGTGTCTCCGTTGGATTTTGTTGGGTTTTCCGTGGTCATCATGGTGGAAAAGGGTAAATTGTGGGTTTTGGAGAACTTCAGGTAGTTTTAATGGGACTTTTGGGGTGGATTCATGGTATTTGCGTTTTTCTTCTGTTTTTTTTTGGGGTGATCTTGTTCTTTTTTGGTGTGTTTTTGACATGTTTTGGGGTCTCCGTTGGGTTTCGTTGGGTTGTCGTTTGTCGTTAAGGTCAATGGGAGTGGATTGTGGGGTTTGGAGAAGATCAGGTGAGCTTAGGGTGGTTTTGGGGGGAAAATCACGGTTTTGGGTTTTTTTCTTCTGATCCAGTTCCTTTTTGGCGTGTTTTTGACGTGTTTTGGGGTCTCCGTTGGATTTTAGTTGGGTTCTTGTTGGTCATCAGTGTGGAAAATGGTAAATAGTTGGTTTTGGTGAACATCAGGTAGGTTTAGGGTGGTTTGGGGATGCATCTATGGTATTTGGGGTTTTCTTCTGTTTTTTTTTTTTTTTTTTTTTTTTTGGGGTGATCCTGTTCTTTTTTTTGTGGTGTTTTGGACGTGTTTTGGGGTCTCTGTTGGGTTTCGTTGGGTTTTCCGTTGTCATCATGTTGGAAAATGGTAAATTGTGGGTTTTGGAGAACATCAGGTAGGTTAAGGGGGACGTTTGGGGTGGATTCATGGTATTGGGGGTTTTCTTTCGTTTTGGGGTGATCCTGTTCTTGTTTGGGGTGTTTTGGACGTGTTTTGGGGTCTCCGTTGGGTTTTGTTGTTTTCTTGTTGGGCGTTATGTTAAATAGGTGTGGATTGTGGGTTTTGGAGAACATCAGGTAGGTTTTAGTTTTTTGGGGGGTTATATCATGTTTTTTTTTTTTTTTTTTTTTTTTAGGATCTGGGTTGATTTTGTTTTTTTTTTTTAATTATTTTTATTTTTTTGATTCTCTGTTGTGTTTCGTTGGGTTTTCCGTGGTCATCATGGTGGAAAATTGTAAATTGTGGGTTTTGGAGAACATCAGGTAGGTTTAGGGGGACTTTTCGCGTGGATTCATGGTATTTGGGGTTTTCTTCTTTTTTGGAGAGTGATCCTCTCCTTTCTTCTGGTGATTTTGAAGTGTTTTGGGGTTTCCGTTGCGTTTCGTTGAGTTCCTAATGTGTTTTATGGTGGTTGGGAGTGTGCTTTGGGATTAGGAGAACATCAGGTAGGTTTAGGGTGTCTTTGGGGTGGATCTATGGTATTTGGGGTTTTCTTCTATTTTTTGGCGTGAACCTGTTCTTTTTTGGGGTGTTTTGGACGTGTTTTGGGGTCTCCGTTGGGTTTTGTTGTGTTCTTGTTGGTCATTATGTTAAATAGGAGTGGATTGTGGGTTTTGGAGAACATCAGGTAGGTTTAGGGTGCTTTTGGGGTAGATCTATGGTATTCAGTTTTTTTTTTTTGTGGGGGGGGGTGATTCATGGTATTTGGGGTTTTCTTCTATTTTTTGGCGTGATCCTGTTCTTTTTTGGGGTGTTTTTGACGTGTTTTGGGGTCTCCGTTGGGTTTCGTTGGGTTTACCGTTGTCATCGTGGTGGTAAAAGGTAAATTGTGGGTTTTGGAGAAATTCAGGTGAGTTTAAGGATTTTTGGGGGGTGGATCTATGGTTTTGGGGATTTTCTTTCGTTTTTGGGGGTGATCCTATTCTTTTTGTGGTGTTTTTGACGTGTTTTGGTGTCTCCGTTGGATTTTGTTGGGTTTTCCGTGGTCATCATGGTGGAAAAGGGTAAATTGTGGGTTTTGGAGAACTTCAGGTAGTTTTAATGGGACTTTTGGGGTGGATTCATGGTATTTGCGTTTTTCTTCTGTTTTTTTTTGGGGTGATCTTGTTCTTTTTTGGTGTGTTTTTGACATGTTTTGGGGTCTCCGTTGGGTTTCGTTGGGTTGTCGTTTGTCGTTAAGGTCAATGGGAGTGGATTGTGGGGTTTGGAGAAGATCAGGTGAGCTTAGGGTGGTTTTGGGGGGAAAATCACGGTTTTGGGTTTTTTTCTTCTGATCCAGTTCCTTTTTGGCGTGTTTTTGACGTTTTTTGGGGTCTCCGTTGGATTTTAGTTGGGTTCTTGTTGGTCATCAGTGTGGAAAATGGTAAATAGTTGGTTTTGGTGAACATCAGGTAGGTTTAGGGTGGTTTGGGGGTGCATCTATGGTATTTGGGGTTTTCTTCTGTTTTTTTTTTTTTTTTTTTTTGGGGTGATCCTGTTCTTTTTTTGTGGTGTTTTGGACGTGTTTTGGGGTCTCTGTTGGGTTTCGTTGCGTTTTCCGTTGTCATCATGTTGGAAAATGGTAAATTGTGGGTTTTGGAGAACATCAGGTAGGTTAAGGGGGACGTTTGGGGTGGATTCATGGTATTTGGGGTTTTCTTTCGTTTTGGGGTGATCCTGTTCTTGTTTGGGGTGTTTTGGACGTGTTTTGGGGTCTCCGTTGGGTTTTGTTGTTTTCTTGTTGGGCGTTATGTTAAATAGGTGTGGATTGTGGGTTTTGGAGAACATCAGGTAGGTTTTAGTTTTTTTGGGGGTTATATCATGTTTTTTTTTTTTTTTTTAGGATCTGGGTTGATTTTTTTTTTTTTTTTTTTGATTCTCTGTTGTGTTTCGTTGGGTTTTCCGTGGTCATCATGGTGGAAAGTGGTAAATTGTGGGTTTTGGAGAACATCAGGTAGGTTTAGAGTGGTTTGTGGTGTATCTATGGTTTTGGTGGATTTTCATCCAGTTTTGGGGGTGATCCTATTCTTTTTGTGGTGTTTTTGACGTGTTTTGGTGTCTCCGTTGGATTTTGTTGGGTTTTCCGTGGTCATCATGGTGGAAAAGGGTAAATTGTGGGTTTTGGAGAACTTCAGGTAGTTTTAATGGGACTTTTGGGGTGGATTCATGGTATTTGCGTTTTTCTTCTGTTTTTTTTTGGGGTGATCTTGTTCTTTTTTGGTGTGTTTTTGACATGTTTTGGGGTCTCCGTTGGGTTTCGTTGGGTTGTCGTTTGTCGTTAAGGTCAATGGGAGTGGATTGTGGGGTTTGGAGAAGATCAGGTGAGCTTAGGGTGGTTTTGGGGGGAAAATCACGGTTTTGGGTTTTTTTCTTCTGATCCAGTTCCTTTTTGGCGTGTTTTTGACGTGTTTTGGGGTCTCCGTTGGATTTTAGTTGGGTTCTTGTTGGTCATCAGTGTGGAAAATGGTAAATAGTTGGTTTTGGTGAACATCAGGTAGGTTTAGGGTGGTTTGGGGATGCATCTATGGTATTTGGGGTTTTCTTCTGTTTTTTTTTTTTTTTTTTTTTTGGGGGGTGATCCTGTTCTTTTTTTTGTGGTGTTTTGGACGTGTTTTGGGGTCTCTGTTGGGTTTCGTTGGGTTTTCCGTTGTCATCATGTTGGAAAATGGTAAATTGTGGGTTTTGGAGAACATCAGGTAGGTTAAGGGGGACGTTTGGGGTGGATTCATGGTATTGGGGGTTTTCTTTCGTTTTGGGGTGATCCTGTTCTTGTTTGGGGTGTTTATAACGTGTTTTGGGGTCTCCGTTGGGTTTTGTTGTTTTCTTGTTGGGCGTTATGTTAAATAGGTGTGGATTGTGGGTTTTGGAGAACATCAGGTAGGTTTTAGTTTTTTGGGGGGTTATATCATGTTTTTTTTTTTTTTTTTTTTTAGGATCTGGGTTGATTTTGTTTTTTTTTTATTATTATTTATTTTTTTGATTCTCTGTTGTGTTTCGTTGGGTTTTCCGTGGTCATCATGGTGGAAAAGGGTAAATTGTGGGTTTTGGAGAACATCAGGTAGGTTTAGGGTGGTTTTGGGGTGTATCTATGGTTTTGGTGGATTTTCATCCAGTTTTGGGGGTGATGCCGATATTTTTTGGGGTGTTTTTGACGTTTTTTGGGGTCTCCGTTGGGTTTTGTTGGGTTCTCGTTGGTCATCATGGTGGAAAATGGTAAATTGTGGATTTGGAGAACATCAGGTAGGTTTAGGGTGGTTTTGGGGTGGATCTATGGTTTTGGCGGATTTTCTTCCAGTTTTGGGGGTGATGCCGATATTTTTTGGGGTGTTTTTGACGTGTTTTGGGGTCTCCATTAGGTTTAGTTGGGTTCTTGTTTGTCATTATGTTAAATAGGAGTGGATTGTGGGTTTTGCAGAACATCAGGTAGGTTTAAGGGTTTTTTTAGGGTTAAATCATGGCATTTATTTATTTATTTATTTTTTTTTTTAGGATCTGGGTTGATTTTGGTGTGTTTTTGACGTGTTTTGGGGTCTCCGTTGGGTTTCGTTGGGTTTTCCGTGGTCATCATGGTGGAAAAGGGTAAATTGTGGGTTTTGGAGAACTTCAGGTAGTTTTAATGGGACTTTTGGGGTGGATTCATGGTATTTGCGTTTTTCTTCTGTTTTTTTTTGGGGTGATCTTGTTCTTTTTTGGTGTGTTTTTGACATGTTTTGGGGTCTCCGTTGGGTTTCGTTGGGTTGTCGTTTGTCGTTAAGGTCAATGGGAGTGGATTGTGGGGTTTGGAGAAGATCAGGTGAGCTTAGGGTGGTTTTGGGGGGAAAATCACGGTTTTGGGTTTTTTTCTTCTGATCCAGTTCCTTTTTGGCGTGTTTTTGACGTGTTTTGGGGTCTCCATTGGATTTTAGTTGGGTTCTTGTTGGTCATCAGTGTGGAAAATGGTAAATAGTTGGTTTTGGTGAACATCAGGTAGGTTTAGGGTGGTTTGGGGATGCATCTATGGTATTTGGGGTTTTCTTCTGTTTTTTTTTTTTTTTTTTTTTTTTTGGGGTGATCCTGTTCTTTTTTTTGTGGTGTTTTGGACGTGTTTTGGGGTCTCTGTTGGGTTTCGTTGGGTTTTCCGTTGTCATCATGTTGGAAAATGGTAAATTGTGGGTTTTGGAGAACATCAGGTAGGTTAAGGGGGACGTTTGGGGTGGATTCATGGTATTTGGGGTTTTCTTTCGTTTTGGGGTGATCCTGTTCTTGTTTGGGGTGTTTTGGACGTGTTTTGGGGTCTCCGTTGGGTTTTGTTGTTTTCTTGTTGGGCGTTATGTTAAATAGGTGTGGATTGTGGGTTTTGGAGAACATCAGGTAGGTTTTAGTTTTTTGGGGGGTTATATCATGTTTTTTTTTTTTTTTTTTTTTTTTTAGGATCTGGGTTGATTTTGTTTTTTTTTTAATTTTTTTTATTTTTTTGATTCTCTGTTGTGTTTCGTTGGGTTTTCCGTGGTCATCATGGTGGAAAATTGTAAATTGTGGGTTTTGGAGAACATCAGGTAGGTTTAGGGGGACTTTTCGCGTGGATTCATGGTATTTGGCGTTTTCTTCTTTTTTGGAGAGTGATCCTCTCCTTTCTTCTGGTGATTTTGAAGTGTTTTGGGGTTTCCGTTGCGTTTCGTTGAGTTCCTAATGTGTTTTATGGTGGTTGGGAGTGTGCTTTGGGATTAGGAGAACATCAGGTAGGTTTAGGGTGTCTTTGGGGTGGATCTATGGTATTTGGGGTTTTCTTCTATTTTTTGGCGTGAACCTGTTCTTTTTTGGGGTGTTTTGGACGTGTTTTGGGGTCTCCGTTGGGTTTTGTTGTGTTCTTGTTGGTCATTATGTTAAATAGGAGTGGATTGTGGGTTTTGGAGAACATCAGGTAGGTTTAGTGTGGTTTTGGGGTGTATCTATGGTTTTGGTGGATTTTCATCCAGTTTTGGGGGTGATGCCGATATTTTTTGGGGTGTTTTTGACGTTTTTTGGGGTCTCCGTTGGGTTTTGTTGGGTTCTCGTTGGTCATCATGGTGGAAAATGGTAAATTGTGGATTTGGAGAACATCAGGTAGGTTTAGGGTGGTTTTGGGGTGGATCTATGGTTTTGGCGGATTTTCTTCCAGTTTTGGGGGTGATGCCGATATTTTTTGGGGTGTTTTTGACGTGTTTTGGGGTCTCCATTAGGTTTAGTTGGGTTCTTGTTTGTCATTATGTTAAATAGGAGTGGATTGTGGGTTTTGCAGAACATCAGGTAGGTTTAAGGGTTTTTTTAGGGTTAAATCATGGCATTTATTTATTTATTTATTTATTTTTTTAGGATCTGGGTTGATTTTGGTGTGTTTTTGACGTGTTTTGGGGTCTCCGTTGGGTTTCGTTGGGTTTTCCGTGGTCATCATGGTGGAAAAGGGTAAATTGTGGGTTTTGGAGAACTTCAGGTAGTTTTAATGGGACTTTTGGGGTGGATTCATGGTATTTGCGTTTTTCTTCTGTTTTTTTTGGGGGTGATCTTGTTCTTTTTTGGTGTGTTTTTGACATGTTTTGGGGTCTCCGTTGGGTTTCGTTGGGTTGTCGTTTGTCGTTAAGCTCAATGGGAGTGGATTGTGGGGTTTGGAGAAGATCAGGTGAGCTTAGGGTGGTTTTGGGGGGAAAATCACGGTTTTGGGTTTTTTTCTTCTGATCCAGTTCCTTTTTGGCGTGTTTTTGACGTGTTTTGGGGTCTCCGTTGGATTTTAGTTGGGTTCTTGTTGGTCATCAGTGTGGAAAATGGTAAATAGTTGGTTTTGGTGAACATCAGGTAGGTTTAGGGTGGTTTGGGGATGCATCTATGGTATTTGGGGTTTTCTTCTGTTTTTTTTTTTTTTTTTTTTTTTTTGGGGTGATCCTGTTCTTTTTTTTGTGGTGTTTTGGACGTGTTTTGGGGTCTCTGTTGGGTTTCGTTGCGTTTTCCGTTGTCATCATGTTGGAAAATGGTAAATTGTGGGTTTTGGAGAACATCAGGTAGGTTAAGGGGGACGTTTGGGGTGGATTCATGGTATTTGGGGTTTTCTTTCGTTTTGGGGTGATCCTGTTCTTGTTTGGGGTGTTTTGGACGTGTTTTGGGGTCTCCGTTGGGTTTTGTTGTTTTCTTGTTGGGCGTTATGTTAAATAGGTGTGGATTGTGGGTTTTGGAGAACATCAGGTAGGTTTTAGTTTTTTGGGGGGTTATATCATGTTTTTTTTTTTTTTTTTTTTTTTAGGATCTGGGTTGATTTTGTTTTTTTTTTAATTTTTTTTATTTTTTTGATTCTCTGTTGTGTTTCGTTGGGTTTTCCGTGGTCATCATGGTGGAAAATTGTAAATTGTGGGTTTTGGAGAACATCAGGTAGGTTTAGGGGGACTTTTCGCGTGGATTCATGGTATTTGGCGTTTTCTTCTTTTTTGGAGAGTGATCCTCTCCTTTCTTCTGGTGATTTTGAAGTGTTTTGGGGTTTCCGTTGCGTTTCGTTGAGTTCCTAATGTGTTTTATGGTGGTTGGGAGTGTGCTTTGGGATTAGGAGAACATCAGGTAGGTTTAGGGTGTCTTTGGGGTGGATCTATGGTATTTGGGGTTTTCTTCTATTTTTTGGCGTGAACCTGTTCTTTTTTGGGGTGTTTTGGACGTGTTTTGGGGTCTCCGTTGGGTTTTGTTGTGTTCTTGTTGGTCATTATGTTAAATAGGAGTGGATTGTGGGTTTTGGAGAACATCAGGTAGGTTTAGTGTGGTTTTGGGGTGTATCTATGGTTTTGGTGGATTTTCATCCAGTTTTGGGGGTGATGCCGATATTTTTTGGGGTGTTTTTGACGTTTTTTGGGGTCTCCGTTGGGTTTTGTTGGGTTCTCGTTGGTCATCATGGTGGAAAATGGTAAATTGTGGATTTGGAGAACATCAGGTAGGTTTAGGGTGGTTTTGGGGTGGATCTATGGTTTTGGCGGATTTTCTTCCAGTTTTGGGGGTGATGCCGATATTTTTTGGGGTGTTTTTGACGTGTTTTGGGGTCTCCATTAGGTTTAGTTGGGTTCTTGTTTGTCATTATGTTAAATAGGAGTGGATTGTGGGTTTTGCAGAACATCAGGTAGGTTTAAGGGTTTTTTTAGGGTTAAATCATGGCATTTATTTATTTATTTATTTATTTTTTTAGGATCTGGGTTGATTTTGGTGTGTTTTTGACGTGTTTTGGGGTCTCCGTTGGGTTTCGTTGGGTTTTCCGTGGTCATCATGGTGGAAAAGGGTAAATTGTGGGTTTTGGAGAACTTCAGGTAGTTTTAATGGGACTTTTGGGGTGGATTCATGGTATTTGCGTTTTTCTTCTGTTTTTTTTTGGGGTGATCTTGTTCTTTTTTGGTGTGTTTTTGACATGTTTTGGGGTCTCCGTTGGGTTTCGTTGGGTTGTCGTTTGTCGTTAAGGTCAATGGGAGTGGATTGTGGGGTTTGGAGAAGATCAGGTGAGCTTAGGGTGGTTTTGGGGGGAAAATCACGGTTTTGGGTTTTTTTCTTCTGATCCAGTTCCTTTTTGGCGTGTTTTTGACGTGTTTTGGGGTCTCCGTTGGATTTTAGTTGGGTTCTTGTTGGTCATCAGTGTGGAAAATGGTAAATAGTTGGTTTTGGTGAACATCAGGTAGGTTTAGGGTGGTTTGGGGATGCATCTATGGTATTTGGGGTTTTCTTCTGTTTTTTTTTTTTTTTTTTTTTTGGGGGGTGATCCTGTTCTTTTTTTTGTGGTGTTTTGGACGTGTTTTGGGGTCTCTGTTGGGTTTCGTTGGGTTTTCCGTTGTCATCATGTTGGAAAATGGTAAATTGTGGGTTTTGGAGAACATCAGGTAGGTTAAGGGGGACGTTTGGGGTGGATTCATGGTATTGGGGGTTTTCTTTCGTTTTGGGGTGATCCTGTTCTTGTTTGGGGTGTTTATAACGTGTTTTGGGGTCTCCGTTGGGTTTTGTTGTTTTCTTGTTGGGCGTTATGTTAAATAGGTGTGGATTGTGGGTTTTGGAGAACATCAGGTAGGTTTTAGTTTTTTGGGGGGTTATATCATGTTTTTTTTTTTTTTTTTTTTTAGGATCTGGGTTGATTTTGTTTTTTTTTTATTATTATTTATTTTTTTGATTCTCTGTTGTGTTTCGTTGGGTTTTCCGTGGTCATCATGGTGGAAAAGGGTAAATTGTGGGTTTTGGAGAACATCAGGTAGGTTTAGGGTGGTTTTGGGGTGTATCTATGGTTTTGGTGGATTTTCATCCAGTTTTGGGGGTGATGCCGATATTTTTTGGGGTGTTTTTGACGTTTTTTGGGGTCTCCGTTGGGTTTTGTTGGGTTCTCGTTGGTCATCATGGTGGAAAATGGTAAATTGTGGATTTGGAGAACATCAGGTAGGTTTAGGGTGGTTTTGGGGTGGATCTATGGTTTTGGCGGATTTTCTTCCAGTTTTGGGGGTGATGCCGATATTTTTTGGGTGTTTTTGACGTGTTTTGGGGTCTCCATTAGGTTTAGTTGGGTTCTTGTTTGTCATTATGTTAAATAGGAGTGGATTGTGGGTTTTGCAGAACATCAGGTAGGTTTAAGGGTTTTTTTAGGGTTAAATCATGGCATTTATTTATTTATTTTTTTTTTTTTTTAGGATCTGGGTTGATTTTGGTGTGTTTTTGACGTGTTTTGGGGTCTCCGTTGGGTTTCGTTGGGTTTTCCGTGGTCATCATGGTGGAAAAGGGTAAATTGTGGGTTTTGGAGAACTTCAGGTAGTTTTAATGGGACTTTTGGGGTGGATTCATGGTATTTGCGTTTTTCTTCTGTTTTTTTTTGGGGTGATCTTGTTCTTTTTTGGTGTGTTTTTGACATGTTTTGGGGTCTCCGTTGGGTTTCGTTGGGTTGTCGTTTGTCGTTAAGGTCAATGGGAGTGGATTGTGGGGTTTGGAGAAGATCAGGTGAGCTTAGGGTGGTTTTGGGGGGAAAATCACGGTTTTGGGTTTTTTTCTTCTGATCCAGTTCCTTTTTGGCGTGTTTTTGACGTGTTTTGGGGTCTCCATTGGATTTTAGTTGGGTTCTTGTTGGTCATCAGTGTGGAAAATGGTAAATAGTTGGTTTTGGTGAACATCAGGTAGGTTTAGGGTGGTTTGGGGATGCATCTATGGTATTTGGGGTTTTCTTCTGTTTTTTTTTTTTTTTTTTTTTTTTTTGGGGTGATCCTGTTCTTTTTTTTGTGGTGTTTTGGACGTGTTTTGGGGTCTCTGTTGGGTTTCGTTGCGTTTTCCGTTGTCATCATGTTGGAAAATGGTAAATTGTGGGTTTTGGAGAACATCAGGTAGGTTAAGGGGGACGTTTGGGGTGGATTCATGGTATTTGGGGTTTTCTTTCGTTTTGGGGTGATCCTGTTCTTGTTTGGGGTGTTTTGGACGTGTTTTGGGGTCTCCGTTGGGTTTTGTTGTTTTCTTGTTGGGCGTTATGTTAAATAGGTGTGGATTGTGGGTTTTGGAGAACATCAGGTAGGTTTTAGTTTTTTGGGGGGTTATATCATGTTTTTTTTTTTTTTTTTTTTTTTTAGGATCTGGGTTGATTTTGTTTTTTTTTTAATTTTTTTTATTTTTTTGATTCTCTGTTGTGTTTCGTTGGGTTTTCCGTGGTCATCATGGTGGAAAATTGTAAATTGTGGGTTTTGGAGAACATCAGGTAGGTTTAGGGGGACTTTTCGCGTGGATTCATGGTATTTGGCGTTTTCTTCTTTTTTGGAGAGTGATCCTCTCCTTTCTTCTGGTGATTTTGAAGTGTTTTGGGGTTTCCGTTGCGTTTCGTTGAGTTCCTAATGTGTTTTATGGTGGTTGGGAGTGTGCTTTGGGATTAGGAGAACATCAGGTAGGTTTAGGGTGTCTTTGGGGTGGATCTATGGTATTTGGGGTTTTCTTCTATTTTTTGGCGTGAACCTGTTCTTTTTTGGGGTGTTTTGGACGTGTTTTGGGGTCTCCGTTGGGTTTTGTTGTGTTCTTGTTGGTCATTATGTTAAATAGGAGTGGATTGTGGGTTTTGGAGAACATCAGGTAGGTTTAGTGTGGTTTTGGGGTGTATCTATGGTTTTGGTGGATTTTCATCCAGTTTTGGGGGTGATGCCGATATTTTTTGGGGTGTTTTTGACGTTTTTTGGGGTCTCCGTTGGGTTTTGTTGGGTTCTCGTTGGTCATCATGGTGGAAAATGGTAAATTGTGGATTTGGAGAACATCAGGTAGGTTTAGGGTGGTTTTGGGGTGGATCTATGGTTTTGGCGGATTTTCTTCCAGTTTTGGGGGTGATGCCGATATTTTTTGGGGTGTTTTTGACGTGTTTTGGGGTCTCCATTAGGTTTAGTTGGGTTCTTGTTTGTCATTATGTTAAATAGGAGTGGATTGTGGGTTTTGCAGAACATCAGGTAGGTTTAAGGGTTTTTTTAGGGTTAAATCATGGCATTTATTTATTTATTTATTTTTTTTTTTAGGATCTGGGTTGATTTTGGTGTGTTTTTGACGTGTTTTGGGGTCTCCGTTGGGTTTCGTTGGGTTTTCCGTGGTCATCATGGTGGAAAAGGGTAAATTGTGGGTTTTGGAGAACTTCAGGTAGTTTTAATGGGACTTTTGGGGTGGATTCATGGTATTTGCGTTTTTCTTCTGTTTTTTTTTGGGGTGATCTTGTTCTTTTTTGGTGTGTTTTTGACATGTTTTGGGGTCTCCGTTGGGTTTCGTTGGGTTGTCGTTTGTCGTTAAGGTCAATGGGAGTGGATTGTGGGGTTTGGAGAAGATCAGGTGAGCTTAGGGTGGTTTTGGGGGGAAAATCACGGTTTTGGGTTTTTTTCTTCTGATCCAGTTCCTTTTTGGCGTGTTTTTGACGTGTTTTGGGGTCTCCATTGGATTTTAGTTGGGTTCTTGTTGGTCATCAGTGTGGAAAATGGTAAATAGTTGGTTTTGGTGAACATCAGGTAGGTTTAGGGTGGTTTGGGGATGCATCTATGGTATTTGGGGTTTTCTTCTGTTTTTTTTTTTTTTTTTTTTTTTGGGGTGATCCTGTTCTTTTTTTGTGGTGTTTTGGACGTGTTTTGGGGTCTCTGTTGGGTTTCGTTGCGTTTTCCGTTGTCATCATGTTGGAAAATGGTAAATTGTGGGTTTTGGAGAACATCAGGTAGGTTAAGGGGGACGTTTGGGGTGGATTCATGGTATTTGGGGTTTTCTTTCGTTTTGGGGTGATCCTGTTCTTGTTTGGGGTGTTTTGGACGTGTTTTGGGGTCTCCGTTGGGTTTTGTTGTTTTCTTGTTGGGCGTTATGTTAAATAGGTGTGGATTGTGGGTTTTGGAGAACATCAGGTAGGTTTTAGTTTTTTTGGGGGTTATATCATGTTTTTTTTTTTTTTTTAGGATCTGGGTTGATTTTTTTTTTTTTTTTTTTGATTCTCTGTTGTGTTTCGTTGGGTTTTCCGTGGTCATCATGGTGGAAAGTGGTAAATTGTGGGTTTTGGAGAACATCAGGTAGGTTTAGAGTGGTTTTGGGGTGTATCTATGGTTTTGGTGGATTTTCATCCAGTTTTGGGGGTGATCCTATTCTTTTTGTGGTGTTTTTGACGTGTTTTGGTGTCTCCGTTGGATTTTGTTGGGTTTTCCGTGGTCATCATGGTGGAAAAGGGTAAATTGTGGGTTTTGGAGAACTTCAGGTAGTTTTAATGGGACTTTTGGGGTGGATTCATGGTATTTGCGTTTTTCTTCTGTTTTTTTTTGGGGTGATCTTGTTCTTTTTTGGTGTGTTTTTGACATGTTTTGGGGTCTCCGTTGGGTTTCGTTGGGTTGTCGTTTGTCGTTAAGGTCAATGGGAGTGGATTGTGGGGTTTGGAGAAGATCAGGTGAGCTTAGGGTGGTTTTGGGGGGAAAATCACGGTTTTGGGTTTTTTTCTTCTGATCCAGTTCCTTTTTGGCGTGTTTTTGACGTGTTTTGGGGTCTCCGTTGGATTTTAGTTGGGTTCTTGTTGGTCATCAGTGTGGAAAATGGTAAATAGTTGGTTTTGGTGAACATCAGGTAGGTTTAGGGTGGTTTGGGGATGCATCTATGGTATTTGGGGTTTTCTTCTGTTTTTTTTTTTTTTTTTTTTTTTTTGGGGTGATCCTGTTCTTTTTTTTGTGGTGTTTTGGACGTGTTTTGGGGTCTCTGTTGGGTTTCGTTGGGTTTTCCGTTGTCATCATGTTGGAAAATGGTAAATTGTGGGTTTTGGAGAACATCAGGTAGGTTAAGGGGGACGTTTGGGGTGGATTCATGGTATTGGGGGTTTTCTTTCGTTTTGGGGTGATCCTGTTCTTGTTTGGGGTGTTTATAACGTGTTTTGGGGTCTCCGTTGGGTTTTGTTGTTTTCTTGTTGGGCGTTATGTTAAATAGGTGTGGATTGTGGGTTTTGGAGAACATCAGGTAGGTTTTAGTTTTTTGGGGGGTTATATCATGTTTTTTTTTTTTTTTTTTTTTAGGATCTGGGTTGATTTTGTTTTTTTTTTTTTATTATTTATTTTTTTGATTCTCTGTTGTGTTTCGTTGGGTTTTCCGTGGTCATCATGGTGGAAAAGGGTAAATTGTGGGTTTTGGAGAACATCAGGTAGGTTTATGGTGGTTTTGGGGTGTATCTATGGTTTTGGTGGATTTTCATCCAGTTTTGGGGGTGATGCCGATATTTTTTGGGGTGTTTTTGACGTTTTTTGGGGTCTCCGTTGGGTTTTGTTGGGTTCTCGTTGGTCATCATGGTGGAAAATGGTAAATTGTGGATTTGGAGAACATCAGGTAGGTTTAGGGTGGTTTTGGGGTGGATCTATGGTTTTGGCGGATTTTCTTCCAGTTTTGGGGGTGATGCCGATATTTTTTGGGGTGTTTTTGACCTGTTTTGGGGTCTCCATTAGGTTTAGTTGGGTTCTTGTTTGTCATTATGTTAAATAGGAGTGGATTGTGGGTTTTGCAGAACATCAGGTAGGTTTAAGGGTTTTTTTAGGGTTAAATCATGGCATTTATTTATTTATTTATTTTTTTTTTTAGGATCTGGGTTGATTTTGGTGTGTTTTTGACGTGTTTTGGGGTCTCCGTTGGGTTTCGTTGGGTTTTCCGTGGTCATCATGGTGGAAAAGGGTAAATTGTGGGTTTTGGAGAACTTCAGGTAGTTTTAATGGGACTTTTGGGGTGGATTCATGGTATTTGCGTTTTTCTTCTGTTTTTTTTTGGGGTGATCTTGTTCTTTTTTGGTGTGTTTTTGACATGTTTTGGGGTCTCCGTTGGGTTTCGTTGGGTTGTCGTTTGTCGTTAAGGTCAATGGGAGTGGATTGTGGGGTTTGGAGAAGATCAGGTGAGCTTAGGGTGGTTTTGGGGGGAAAATCACGGTTTTGGGTTTTTTTCTTCTGATCCAGTTCCTTTTTGGCGTGTTTTTGACGTGTTTTGGGGTCTCCATTGGATTTTAGTTGGGTTCTTGTTGGTCATCAGTGTGGAAAATGGTAAATAGTTGGTTTTGGTGAACATCAGGTAGGTTTAGGGTGGTTTGGGGATGCATCTATGGTATTTGGGGTTTTCTTCTGTTTTTTTTTTTTTTTTTTTTTTTTGGGGTGATCCTGTTCTTTTTTTTGTGGTGTTTTGGACGTGTTTTGGGGTCTCTGTTGGGTTTCGTTGCGTTTTCCGTTGTCATCATGTTGGAAAATGGTAAATTGTGGGTTTTGGAGAACATCAGGTAGGTTAAGGGGGACGTTTGGGGTGGATTCATGGTATTTGGGGTTTTCTTTCGTTTTGGGGTGATCCTGTTCTTGTTTGGGGTGTTTTGGACGTGTTTTGGGGTCTCCGTTGGGTTTTGTTGTTTTCTTGTTGGGCGTTATGTTAAATAGGTGTGGATTGTGGGTTTTGGAGAACATCAGGTAGGTTTTAGTTTTTTGGGGGGTTATATCATGTTTTTTTTTTTTTTTTTTTTTTTAGGATCTGGGTTGATTTTGTTTTTTTTTTTTAATTTTTTTTATTTTTTTGATTCTCTGTTGTGTTTCGTTGGGTTTTCCGTGGTCATCATGGTGGAAAATTGTAAATTGTGGGTTTTGGAGAACATCAGGTAGGTTTAGGGGGACTTTTCGCGTGGATTCATGGTATTTGGGGTTTTCTTCTTTTTTGGAGAGTGATCCTCTCCTTTCTTCTGGTGATTTTGAAGTGTTTTGGGGTTTCCGTTGCGTTTCGTTGAGTTCCTAATGTGTTTTATGGTGGTTGGGAGTGTGCTTTGGGATTAGGAGAACATCAGGTAGGTTTAGGGTGTCTTTGGGGTGGATCTATGGTATTTGGGGTTTTCTTCTATTTTTTGGCGTGAACCTGTTCTTTTTTGGGGTGTTTTGGACGTGTTTTGGGGTCTCCGTTGGGTTTTGTTGTGTTCTTGTTGGTCATTATGTTAAATAGGAGTGGATTGTGGGTTTTGGAGAACATCAGGTAGGTTTAGGGTGGTTTTGGGGTGTATCTATGGTTTTGGTGGATTTTCATCCAGTTTTGGGGGTGATGCCGATATTTTTTGGGGTGTTTTTGACGTTTTTTGGGGTCTCCGTTGGGTTTTGTTGGGTTCTCGTTGGTCATCATGGTGGAAAATGGTAAATTGTGGATTTGGAGAACATCAGGTAGGTTTAGGGTGGTTTTGGGGTGGATCTATGGTTTTGGCGGATTTTCTTCCAGTTTTGGGGGTGATGCCGATATTTTTTGGGGTGTTTTTGACGTGTTTTGGGGTCTCCATTAGGTTTAGTTGGGTTCTTGTTTGTCATTATGTTAAATAGGAGTGGATTGTGGGTTTTGCAGAACATCAGGTAGGTTTAAGGGTTTTTTTAGGGTTAAATCATGGCATTTATTTATTTATTTATTTTTTTTTTTAGGATCTGGGTTGATTTTGGTGTGTTTTTGACGTGTTTTGGGGTCTCCGTTGGGTTTCGTTGGGTTTTCCGTGGTCATCATGGTGGAAAAGGGTAAATTGTGGGTTTTGGAGAACTTCAGGTAGTTTTAATGGGACTTTTGGGGTGGATTCATGGTATTTGCGTTTTTCTTCTGTTTTTTTTTGGGGTGATCTTGTTCTTTTTTGGTGTGTTTTTGACATGTTTTGGGGTCTCCGTTGGGTTTCGTTGGGTTGTCGTTTGTCGTTAAGGTCAATGGGAGTGGATTGTGGGGTTTGGAGAAGATCAGGTGAGCTTAGGGTGGTTTTGGGGGGAAAATCACGGTTTTGGGTTTTTTTCTTCTGATCCAGTTCCTTTTTGGCGTGTTTTTGACGTGTTTTGGGGTCTCCATTGGATTTTAGTTGGGTTCTTGTTGGTCATCAGTGTGGAAAATGGTAAATAGTTGGTTTTGGTGAACATCAGGTAGGTTTAGGGTGGTTTGGGGATGCATCTATGGTATTTGGGGTTTTCTTCTGTTTTTTTTTTTTTTTTTTTTTTTTGGGGTGATCCTGTTCTTTTTTTTGTGGTGTTTTGGACGTGTTTTGGGGTCTCTGTTGGGTTTCGTTGGGTTTTCCGTTGTCATCATGTTGGAAAATGGTAAATTGTGGGTTTTGGAGAACATCAGGTAGGTTAAGGGGGACGTTTGGGGTGGATTCATGGTATTTGGGGTTTTCTTTCGTTTTGGGGTGATCCTGTTCTTGTTTGGGGTGTTTTGGACGTGTTTTGGGGTCTCCGTTGGGTTTTGTTGTTTTCTTGTTGGGCGTTATGTTAAATAGGTGTGGATTGTGGGTTTTGGAGAACATCAGGTAGGTTTTAGTTTTTTGGGGGGTTATATCATGTTTTTTTTTTTTTTTTTTTTTTTTTTAGGATCTGGGTTGATTTTGTTTTTTTTTTAATTTTTTTTATTTTTTTGATTCTCTGTTGTGTTTCGTTGGGTTTTCCGTGGTCATCATGGTGGAAAATTGTAAATTGTGGGTTTTGGAGAACATCAGGTAGGTTTAGGGGGACTTTTCGCGTGGATTCATGGTATTTGGGGTTTTCTTCTTTTTTGGAGAGTGATCCTCTCCTTTCTTCTGGTGATTTTGAAGTGTTTTGGGGTTTCCGTTGCGTTTCGTTGAGTTCCTAATGTGTTTTATGGTGGTTGGGAGTGTGCTTTGGGATTAGGAGAACATCAGGTAGGTTTAGGGTGTCTTTGGGGTGGATCTATGGTATTTGGGGTTTTCTTCTATTTTTTGGCGTGAACCTGTTCTTTTTTGGGGTGTTTTGGACGTGTTTTGGGGTCTCCGTTGGGTTTTGTTGTGTTCTTGTTGGTCATTATGTTAAATAGGAGTGGATTGTGGGTTTTGGAGAACATCAGGTAGGTTTAGGGTGCTTTTGGGGTGGATCTATGGTATTCAGTTTTTTTTTTTTTGTGGGGGGGGGGGATTCATGGTATTTGGGGTTTTCTTCTATTTTTTGGCGTGATCCTGTTCTTTTTTGGGGTGTTTTTGACGTGTTTTGGGGTCTCCGTTGGGTTTCGTTGGGTTTACCGTTGTCATCGTGGTGGTAAAAGGTAAATTGTGGGTTTTGGAGAAATTCAGGTGAGTTTAAGGATTTTTGGGGGGTGGATCTATGGTTTTGGGGATTTTCTTTCGTTTTTGGGGGTGATCCTATTCTTTTTGTGGTGTTTTTGACGTGTTTTGGTGTCTCCGTTGGATTTTGTTGGGTTTTCCGTGGTCATCATGGTGGAAAAGGGTAAATTGTGGGTTTTGGAGAACTTCAGGTAGTTTTAATGGGACTTTTGGGGTGGATTCATGGTATTTGCGTTTTTCTTCTGTTTTTTTTTGGGGTGATCTTGTTCTTTTTTGGTGTGTTTTTGACATGTTTTGGGGTCTCCGTTGGGTTTCGTTGGGTTGTCGTTTGTCGTTAAGGTCAATGGGAGTGGATTGTGGGGTTTGGAGAAGATCAGGTGAGCTTAGGGTGGTTTTGGGGGGAAAATCACGGTTTTGGGTTTTTTTCTTCTGATCCAGTTCCTTTTTGGCGTGTTTTTGACGTTTTTTGGGGTCTCCGTTGGATTTTAGTTGGGTTCTTGTTGGTCATCAGTGTGGAAAATGGTAAATAGTTGGTTTTGGTGAACATCAGGTAGGTTTAGGGTGGTTTGGGGGTGCATCTATGGTATTTGGGGTTTTCTTCTGTTTTTTTTTTTTTTTTTTTTTTTTTTTTTTTTTTGTGATGATCCTGTTCTTTTTTTGTGGTGTTTTGGACGTGTTTTGGGGTCTCTGTTGGGTTTCGTTGCGTTTTCCGTTGTCATCATGTTGGAAAATGGTAAATTGTGGGTTTTGGAGAACATCAGGTAGGTTAAGGGGGACGTTTGGGGTGGATTCATGGTATTTGGGGTTTTCTTTCGTTTTGGGGTGATCCTGTTCTTGTTTGGGGTGTTTTGGACGTGTTTTGGGGTCTCCGTTGGGTTTTGTTGTTTTCTTGTTGGGCGTTATGTTAAATAGGTGTGGATTGTGGGTTTTGGAGAACATCAGGTAGGTTTTAGTTTTTTTGGGGGTTATATCATGTTTTTTTTTTTTTTTTTAGGATCTGGGTTGATTTTTTTTTTTTTTTTTTTTTGATTCTCTGTTGTGTTTCGTTGGGTTTTCCGTGGTCATCATGGTGGAAAGTGGTAAATTGTGGGTTTTGGAGAACATCAGGTAGGTTTAGAGTGGTTTTGGGGTGTATCTATGGTTTTGGTGGATTTTCATCCAGTTTTGGGGGTGATGCCGATATTTTTTGGGGTGTTTTTGACGTTCTTTGGGGTCTCTGTTGGGTTTTCTTGGGTTCTCGTTTGTCATCATGGTGGAAAAGGGTAAATTGTGGGTTTTGGAGAACATCAGGTAGGTTTAGGGTGGTTTTGGGGTGGATCTATGGTTTTGGCGGATTTTCTTCCTGTTTTGGGGGTGATGCCGATATTTTTTGGGGTGTTTTTGACGTGTTTTGGGGTCTCCATTAGGTTTTGTTGGGTTCTTGTTTGTCATTATGTTAAATAGGAGTGGATTGTGGGTTTTGCAGAACATCAGGTAGGTTTAAGGTTTTTTTTAGGGTTAAATCATGGCATTTTTTTAGTTATTTATTTTTTTTTTTAGGATCTGGGTTGATTTTGGTGTGTTTTTGACGTGTTTTGGGGTCTCCGTTGGGTTTCGTTGGTTTTTCCGTGGTCATCATGGTGGAAAAGGGTAAATTGCTGTTTTTGGAGAACTTCAGGTAGGTTTAGGGGGACTTTTCGCGTGGATTCATGGTATTTGGGGTTTTCTTCTTTTTTGGAGAGTGATCCTCTCCTTTCTTCTGGTGATTTTGAAGTGTTTTGGGGTTTCCGTTGCGTTTCGTTGAGTTCCTAATGTGTTTTATGGTGGTTGGGAGTGTGCTTTGGGATTAGGAGAACATCAGGTAGGTTTAGGGTGTCTTTGGGGTGGATCTATGGTATTTGGGGTTTTCTTCTATTTTTTGGCGTGAACCTGTTCTTTTTTGGGGTGTTTTGGACGTGTTTTGGGGTCTCCGTTGGGTTTTGTTGTGTTCTTGTTGGTCATTATGTTAAATAGGAGTGGATTGTGGGTTTTGGAGAACATCAGGTAGGTTTAGGGTGCTTTTGGGGTAGATCTATGGTATTCAGTTTTTTTTTTTTGTGGGGGGGTGATTCATGGTATTTGGGGTTTTCTTCTATTTTTTGGCGTGATCCTGTTCTTTTTTGGGGTGTTTTTGACGTGTTTTGGGGTCTCCGTTGGGTTTCGTTGGGTTTACCGTTGTCATCGTGGTGGTAAAAGGTAAATTGTGGGTTTTGGAGAAATTCAGGTGAGTTTAAGGATTTTTGGGGGGTGGATCTATGGTTTTGGGGATTTTCTTTCGTTTTTGGGGGTGATCCTATTCTTTTTGTGGTGTTTTTGACGTGTTTTGGTGTCTCCGTTGGATTTTGTTGGGTTTTCCGTGGTCATCATGGTGGAAAAGGGTAAATTGTGGGTTTTGGAGAACTTCAGGTAGTTTTAATAGGACTTTTGGGGTGGATTCATGGTATTTGCGTTTTTCTTCTGGTTTTTTTTGGGGTGATCTTGTTCTTTTTTGGTGTGTTTTTGACATGTTTTGGGGTCTCCGTTGGGTTTCGTTGGGTTGTCGTTTGTCGTTAAGGTCAATGGGAGTGGATTGTGGGGTTTGGAGAAGATCAGGTGAGCTTAGGGTGGTTTTGGGGGGAAAATCACGGTTTTGGGTTTTTTTCTTCTGATCCAGTTCCTTTTTGGCGTGTTTTTGACGTTTTCTGGGGTCTCCGTTGTATTTTAGTTGGGTTCTTGTTGGTCATCAGTGTGGAAAATGGTAAATAGTTGGTTTTGGTGAACATCAGGTAGGTTTAGGGTGGTTTGGGGGTGCATCTATGGTATTTGGGGTTTTCTTCTGGTTTTTTTTTTTTTTTTTTTTTTGATTCTCTGTTGTGTTTCGTTGGGTTTTCCGTGGTCATCATGGTGGAAAGTGGTAAATTGTGGGTTTTGGAGAACATCAGGTAGGTTTAGAGTGGTTTTGGGGTGTATCTATGGTTTTGGTGGATTTTCATTCAGTTTTGGGGGTGATGCCGATATTTTTTGGGGTGTTTTTGACGTTCTTTGGGGTCTCTGTTGGGTTTTCTTGGGTTCTCGTTTGTCATCATGGTGGAAAAGGGTAAATTGTGGGTTTTGGAGAACATCAGGTAGGTTTAGGGTGGTTTTGGGGTGGATCTATGGTTTTGGCGGATTTTCTTCCTGTTTTGGGGGTGATGCCGATATTTTTTGGGGTGTTTTTGACGTGTTTTGGGGTCTCCATTAGGTTTTGTTGGGTTCTTGTTTGTCATTATGTTAAATAGGAGTGGATTGTGGGTTTTGCAGAACATCAGGTAGGTTTAAGGTTTTTTTTAGGGTTAAATCATGGCATTTATTTATTTATTTATTTATTTTTTTAGGATCTGGGTTGATTTTGGTGTGTTTTTGACGTGTTTTGGGGTCTCCGTTGGGTTTCGTTGGTTTTTCCGTGGTCATCATGGTGGAAAAGGGTAAATTGCTGTTTTTGGAGAACTTCAGGTAGGTTTAGGGGGACTTTTCGCGTGGATTCATGGTATTTGGGGTTTTCTTCTTTTTTGGAGAGTGATCCTCTCCTTTCTTCTGGTGATTTTGAAGTGTTTTGGGGTTTCCGTTGCGTTTCGTTGAGTTCCTAATGTGTTTTATGGTGGTTGGGAGTGTGCTTTGGGATTAGGAGAACATCAGGTAGGTTTAGGGTGTCTTTGGGGTGGATCTATGGTATTTGGGGTTTTCTTCTATTTTTTGGCGTGATCCTGTTCTTTTTTGGGGTGTTTTGGACGTGTTTTGGGGTCTCCGTTGGGTTTCGTTGGGTTTACCGTTGTCATCGTGGTGGTAAAAGGTAAATTGTGGGTTTTGGAGAAATTCAGGTGAGTTTAAGGATTTTTGGGGGGTGGATCTATGGTTTTGGGGATTTTCTTTCGTTTTTGGGGGTGATCCTATTCTTTTTGTGGTGTTTTTGACGTGTTTTGGTGTCTCCGTTGGATTTTGTTGGGTTTTCCGTGGTCATCATGGTGGAAAAGGGTAAATTGTGGGTTTTGGAGAACTTCAGGTAGTTTTAATGGGACTTTTGGGGTGGATTCATGGTATTTGCGTTTTTCTTCTGTTTTTTTTGGGGGTGATCTTGTTCTTTTTTGGTGTGTTTTTGACATGTTTTGGGGTCTCCGTTGGGTTTCGTTGGGTTGTCGTTTGTCGTTAAGGTCAATGGGAGTGGATTGTGGGGTTTGGAGAAGATCAGGTGAGCTTAGGGTGGTTTTGGGGGGAAAATCACGGTTTTGGGTTTTTTTCTTCTGATCCAGTTCCTTTTTGGCGTGTTTTTGACGTTTTCTGGGGTCTCCGTTGGATTTTAGTTGGGTTCTTGTTGGTCATCAGTGTGGAAAATGGTAAATAGTTGGTTTTGGTGAACATCAGGTAGGTTTAGGGTGGTTTGGGGGTGCATCTATGGTATTTGGGGTTTTCTTCTGGTTTTTTTTTTTTTTTTTTTTTTTGATTCTCTGTTGTGTTTCGTTGGGTTTTCCGTGGTCATCATGGTGGAAAGTGGTAAATTGTGGGTTTTGGAGAACATCAGGTAGGTTTAGAGTGGTTTTGGGGTGTATCTATGGTTTTGGTGGATTTTCATCCAGTTTTGGGGGTGATGCCGATATTTTTTGGGGTGTTTTTGACGTTCTTTGGGGTCTCTGTTGGGTTTTCTTGGGTTCTCGTTTGTCATCATGGTGGAAAAGGGTAAATTGTGGGTTTTGGAGAACATCAGGTAGGTTTAGGGTGGTTTTGGGGTGGATCTATGGTTTTGGCGGATTTTCTTCCTGTTTTGGGGGTGATGCCGATATTTTTTGGGGTGTTTTTGACGTGTTTTGGGGTCTCCATTAGGTTTTGTTGGGTTCTTGTTTGTCATTATGTTAAATAGGAGTGGATTGTGGGTTTTGCAGAACATCAGGTAGGTTTAAGGTTTTTTTTAGGGTTAAATCATGGCATTTTTTTATTTATTTATTTTTTTTTTTAGGATCTGGGTTGATTTTGGTGTGTTTTTGACGTGTTTTGGGGTCTCCGTTGGGTTTCGTTGGTTTTTCCGTGGTCATCATGGTGGAAAAGGGTAAATTGCTGTTTTTGGAGAACTTCAGGTAGGTTTAGGGGGACTTTTCGCGTGGATTCATGGTATTTGGGGTTTTCTTCTTTTTTGGAGAGTGATCCTCTCCTTTCTTCTGGTGATTTTGAAGTGTTTTGGGGTTTCCGTTGCGTTTCGTTGAGTTCCTAATGTGTTTTATGGTGGTTGGGAGTGTGCTTTGGGATTAGGAGAACATCAGGTAGGTTTAGGGTGTCTTTGGGGTGGATCTATGGTATTTGGGGTTTTCTTCTATTTTTTGGCGTGAACCTGTTCTTTTTTGGGGTGTTTTGGACGTGTTTTGGGGTCTCCGTTGGGTTTTGTTGTGTTCTTGTTGGTCATTATGTTAAATAGGAGTGGATTGTGGGTTTTGGAGAACATCAGGTAGGTTTAGGGTGCTTTTGGGGTAGATCTATGGTATTCAGTTTTTTTTTTTTGTGGGGGGGGTGATTCATGGTATTTGGGGTTTTCTTCTATTTTTTGGCGTGATCCTGTTCTTTTTTGGGGTGTTTTTGACGTGTTTTGGGGTCTCCGTTGGGTTTCGTTGGGTTTACCGTTGTCATCGTGGTGGTAAAAGGTAAATTGTGGGTTTTGGAGAAATTCAGGTGAGTTTAAGGATTTTTGGGGGGTGGATCTATGGTTTTGGGGATTTTCTTTCGTTTTTGGGGGTGATCCTATTCTTTTTGTGGTGTTTTTGACGTGTTTTGGTGTCTCCGTTGGATTTTGTTGGGTTTTCCGTGGTCATCATGGTGGAAAAGGGTAAATTGTGGGTTTTGGAGAACTTCAGGTAGTTTTAATGGGACTTTTGGGGTGGATTCATGGTATTTGCGTTTTTCTTCTGTTTTTTTTTTGGGGTGATCTTGTTCTTTTTTGGTGTGTTTTTGACATGTTTTGGGGTCTCCGTTGGGTTTCGTTGGGTTGTCGTTTGTCGTTAAGGTCAATGGGAGTGGATTGTGGGGTTTGGAGAAGATCAGGTGAGCTTAGGGTGGTTTTGGGGGGAAAATCACGGTTTTGGGTTTTTTTCTTCTGATCCAGTTCCTTTTTGGCGTGTTTTTGACGTTTTCTGGGGTCTCCGTTGGATTTTAGTTGGGTTCTTGTTGGTCATCAGTGTGGAAAATGGTAAATAGTTGGTTTTGGTGAACATCAGGTAGGTTTAGGGTGGTTTGGGGGTGCATCTATGGTATTTGGGGTTTTCTTCTGGTTTTTTTTTTTTTTTTTTTTTTTGATTCTCTGTTGTGTTTCGTTGGGTTTTCCGTGGTCATCATGGTGGAAAGTGGTAAATTGTGGGTTTTGGAGAACATCAGGTAGGTTTAGAGTGGTTTTGGGGTGTATCTATGGTTTTGGTGGATTTTCATCCAGTTTTGGGGGTGATGCCGATATTTTTTGGGGTGTTTTTGACGTTCTTTGGGGTCTCTGTTGGGTTTTCTTGGGTTCTCGTTTGTCATCATGGTGGAAAAGGGTAAATTGTGGGTTTTGGAGAACATCAGGTAGGTTTAGGGTGGTTTTGGGGTGGATCTATGGTTTTGGCGGATTTTCTTCCTGTTTTGGGGGTGATGCCGATATTTTTTGGGGTGTTTTTGACGTGTTTTGGGGTCTCCATTAGGTTTTGTTGGGTTCTTGTTTGTCATTATGTTAAATAGGAGTGGATTGTGGGTTTTGCAGAACATCAGGTTGGTTTAAGGGTTTTTTTAGGGTTAAATCATGGCTTTTTTTTTTTTTTTTTTTTTTTTTTTTTTTTTTTTTTAGGATCTGGGTTGATTTTGGTGTGTTTTTGACGTGTTTTGGGGTCTCCGTTGGGTTTCGTTGGGTTTTCCATGGTCATCATGTTTGAAAAGTGTAAATTGTGGGTTTTGGAGAACTTCAGGTAGGTTTAGGGGGAGTTTTCACGTGGATTCATGGTATTTGGGGTTTTCTTCTTTTTGGGGGAGTGATCCTCTCCTTTCTTCGGGTGATTTTGAAGTGTTTTGGGGTTTCCGTTGCGTTTCGTTGAGTTCCTAATGTGTTTTATGGTGGTTGGGAGTGTGCTTTGGGATTAGGAGAACATCAGGTAGGTTTAGGGTGTCTTTGGGGTGGATCTATGGTATTTGGGGTTTTCTTCTATTTTTTGGCGTGATCCTGTTCTTTTTTGGGGTGTATTTGAAGTGTTTTGGGGTCTGTGTTGGGTTTTGTTTGGTTCTCGTTGGTCATCATGGTGGAAAAGGGTAAATTGTGGGTTTTGGAGAACATCAGGTAGGTTTAGGGTGGTTTTGGGGTGGATCTATGGTTTTGGTGTATTTTCATCCAGTTTTGGGGGTGATCCTTTTCTTGTTTGGGGTGTTTTTGACGTGTTTTGGGGTCTCCGTTGGGTTTTGTTGTGTTCTTGTTGGTCATTATGTTAAATAGGTGTGGATTGTGGGTTTTGGAGAACATCAGGTAGGTTTAGGCTGGTTTTGGGGTGGATCTATGGTTTTGGGGGATTTTCTTCGAGTTTTGGGGGTGATGCCATTCTTGTTTGGGGTGTTTTTGACGTTTTTTGGGGTCTCTGTTGGGTTCTGTTGGGTTCTCGTTGGTCATCATGGTGGAAAAGGGTAAATTGTGGGTTTTGGAGAACATCAGGTAGGTTTAGGGTGGTTTTGGGGTGGATCTATGGTTTTGGCGTATTTTCTTCCAGTTATGGGGGTGATGCCGATATTTTTTGGGGTGTTTTTTACGTGTTTTGGGGTCTCCATTAGGTTTTGTTGGTTCTTGTTTATCATTATGTTAAATAGGAGTGGATTGTGGGTTTTGGAGAACATCAGGTAGTTTTAGGGTGGTTTTGGGGTGGATCTATGGTTTTGGGGGATTTTCTTCCAGTTTTGGTGGTGATGCCGTTCTTTTTTGGGGTGTTTTTGACGTGTTTTGGGGTCTCTGTTGGGTTCTGTTGGGTTCTCGTTGGTCATTGTGTTGGAAAAGTATAAATTGTGGTTTTTGGAGAACATCAGGTAGGTTTAGAGTGTCTTTGGGGTGGATCTATGGTTTTGGGGGATTTTCTTCCAGTTTTGGGGGTGATGCCATTCTTGTTTGGGGTATTTTTTAAGGTTTTTGGGGTCTCTGTTTGGTTTTGTTGGGTTCTCGTTGGTCATCATGGTGGAAAAGTGTAAATTGTGGGTTTTGGAGAACATCTGGTAGGTTTAGGGTGGTTTTGGCGTGGATATATGGTACTCAGTTTTTTTTTTTTTTTGGGGGGGGGGGATGATACTGGACTTTTTGTGTTGTTTTTGACGTGTTTTGTGGTCTCCTTTGGGTTTCATTGAGTTTTCCATGGTCATCGTGTTGTAAAAGGGTAAATTGTGGGTTTTGGAGAACTTCAGGTAGGTTTAGGGGGAGTTTTCGCGTGGATTCATGGTATTTGGGGTTTTCTTCTTTTATGGAGAGTGATCCTCTCCTTTCTTCGTGTGATTTTGAAGTGTTTTGGGGTTTCCGTTGTGTTTCGTTGAGTTCCTAATGTGTTTTCTGGTGGTTGGGAGTGTGCTTTGGGATTAGGAGAACATCAGGTAGGTTTAGGGTGTCTTTGGGGTGGATCTATGGTATTTGGGGTTTTCTTCTCTTTTTTGGCGTGATCCTGTTGTTTGGGGTGTTTTTGACGTGTTTTGGGTTCTCCTTTGGGTTTTGTTGTGTTCTTGTTGGTCATTATGTTAAATAGGAGTGGATTGTTGTTTTTGGAGAACATCAGGTAGGTTTAGGGTGGTTTTGGGGTGGATCTATGGTTTTGGGGGATTTTCTTCCAGTTTTGGGGGTGATGCCATTCTTGTTTGGGTGTTTTTAACGTTTTTTGGGGTCTCTGTTGTGTTTTGTGGGTTCTCGTTGGTCATCGTGTTGGAAAAGGGTAAATTGTGGGTTTTGGAGAACATCAGGTAGGTTTAGGGTGTCTTTGGGGTGGATCTATGGTATTTGGGCTTTTCTTCTATTTTTTGGCGTGATCCTGTTCTTTTTTGGGGTGTTTTGGACGTGTTTTGGGGTCTCCGTTGGGTTTTGTTGTGTTCTTGTTGGTCATTATGTTAAATAGGTGTGGATTGTGGGTTTTGGAGAACATCAGGTAGGTTTATGAGGGTTTTGGCGTGTATCTATGGTTTTGGGGGATTTTCTTTCAGTTTTGGGGGTTATCTCGTTTTATTTTGTTGTGTTTTTGACGTGTTTTGGGTTCTCCTTTGGGTTTTAGTTTGGTTCTTGTTCGTCATCATGGTGAAAAAGTGTAAATTGTGGGTTTTGGAGAACATCAGGTAAGGATAGGGTGGTTTTGGGGTCGATCTATGGTATTTGGGGTTTTCTTCTATTTTTTGGCATGATCCTGTTCTATTTTGGGTTGTTTTGGACGTGTTTTGGGGTCTCCGTTGGGTTTTGTTGTGTTCTTGTTGGTCATTATGTTAAATAGGAGTGGATTGTGGGTTTTGGAGAACATCATGTAGGTTTAGGGTGGTTTTGGGGTGGATCTATGGTTTTGGGGGATTTTCTTCCAATTTTGGGGGTGATGCCGTTCTTGTTTGGGGTGTTTTTGACGTTTTTTGGGGTCTCTGTTGGGTTTTGTTGTGTTCTTGTTAGTCATTATGTTAAATAGGAGTGGATTGTGGTTTTTGGAGAACATCAGGTAGGGATAGGGTGGTTTTGGGGTGGATCTATGGTATTTGGGGTTTTCTTCTATTTTTTGGCGTGAACCTGTTCTTTTATGGGTTTTTTGGACGTGTTTTGGGGTCTCCGTTGGGTTTTGTTGTGTTCTTGTTGGTCATTATGTTAAATAGTTGTGGATTGTGGGTTTTGGAGAACATCAGATAGGTTTAGGGTGGTTTTGGGGTGGATCTATGGTATTTGGGGTTTTCTTCTATTTTTTGGCATGATCCTGTTCTTTTTTGGGGTGTTTTGGACGTGTTTTGGGGTCTCCGTTGGGTTTTGTTGTGTTCTTGTTGATCATTATGTTAAATAGGAGTGGATTGTGGGTTTTGGAGAACATCAGGTAGTTTTAGGGTTGTTTTGGGGTGGATCTATGGTTTTGGTGTATTTTCTTCCAGTTTTGGTGGTGATCCTTTTCTTGTTTTTGGTGTTTTTGACGTGTTTTGGTGTCTCCATTAGGTTTTGTTGGGTTCTTGTTTGTCATTATGTTAAATAGGTGTGGATTGTGGGTTTTGGAGAACATCAGGTAGGTTTAGGGTAGTTTTGGGGTGGATCTATGGTTTTGGCGGATTTTCTTACAATTTTGGGGGTGATGCCGTTCTTGTTTGGGGTGTTTTTGACGTGTTTTGTGGTCTCTGTTGGGTTTTCTTGGGTTCTCGTTGGTCATCGTGTTGGAAAAGGGTAAATTGTGGGTTTTGGAGAACATCAGGTAGGGATAGGGTGGTTTTGGGGTGGATCTATGTTATTTGGGGTTTTCTTCTATTTTTTGGCGTGATCCTGTTCTTTTTTGGGGTGTTTTGGACGTGTTTTGGGGTCTCCTTTGGGTTTTGTTGTGTTCTTGTTGGTCATTATGTTAAATAGGTGTGGATTGTGGGTTCTGGAGAAGATCAGGTAGGTTTAGGATGGTTTTGGCGTGTATCTATGGTTTTGGGGGATTTTCTTTCAGTTTTGGGGGTTATCTCGTTTTATTTTGTTGTGTTTTTGACGTGATTTGGGTTCACCTTTGGGTTTTAGTTTGGTTCTTGTTCGTCATCATGGTGAAAAAGTGTAAATTGTGGGTTTTGGAGAACATCAGGTAGGTTTAGGGTGGTTTTGGTGTGCATCTATGATTTTCGCGTATTTTCTTCCAGTTTTGGGGGTGATGTCGATATTTTTTGGGGTGTTTTTGATGTGTTTTGGGGTCTCCATTAGGTTTTGTTGGGTTCTTGTTTGTCATTATGTTAAATAGGAGAGGATTGTGGGTTTTGCAGAACATCAGGTAGGTTTACGGGTTTTTTTAGGTTTAAATCCTGACATTTTTTTTTTTTTTTTTAGGATCTGGGTTGATTTTGGTGTGTTTTTGACGTGTTTTGGTGTCTCCGTTGGGTTTCGTTTGGTTTTCCGTGGTCATCATGGTGGAAAAGGGTAAATTGCTGGTTTTGGAGAACTTCAGGTAGGTTTAGGGGGACTTTTCGATTGGATTCATGGTATTTGGGGTTTTCTTCTATTTTGGAGAGTGATCCTCTCCTTTCTTCGGGTGATTTTGAAGTGTTTTGGGGTTTCCGTTGCGTTTCGTTGAGTTCCTAATGCGTTTTATGGTGTTTGGGAGTGTGCTTTGGGATTAGGAGAACATCAGGTAGGTTTAGGGTGTCTTTGGGGTGGATCTATGGTATTTGGGGTTTTCTTCTATTTTTTGGCATGATCCTGTTCTTTTTTGGGGTGTTTTTGACGTGTTTTGGGGTCTCCGTTGGGTTTTGTTGTGTTCTTGTTGGTCATTATGTTAAATAGGAGTGGATTGTGGGTTTTGGAGAACATCAGGTAGGGATAGGGTGGTTTTGGGGTGGATCTATGGTTTTTGGGGATTTTCTTCCAGTTTTGGGGGTGATGCCGTTCTTGTTTGGGGTGTTTTTGACGTTTTTTGGGGTCTCTGTTGGGTTTTGTTGGGTTCTCGTTGGTCATCGTGTTGGAAAAGGGTAAATTGTGGGTTTTGGAGAATATCAGGTATATGTAGGGTGGTTTTGGGGTGGATCTATGGTTTTGGGGGATTTTCTTTAAGTTTTGGGGGTGATGCCATTTTTGTTTGGGGTGTTTTTTAAGGTTTTTGGGGTCTCTGTTGGGTTTTGTTTTGTTCTCATTGGTCATCATGGTGGAAAAGGGTAAATTGTGGGTTTTGTAGAACATCAGGTAGGTTTAGGGTGGTTTTGGGGTGGATATATGGTACTCAGTTTTTTTTTTTTTTTTTTTGGGGGGGGGGGGGAGGTTTCATGGACTTTTTGTGTTGTTTTTGACGTGTTTTGGGGTCTCCGTTGGGTTTCGTTGGGTTTTCCGTGGTCATCACGGTGGAAAAGGGTAAATTGCTGTTTTTGGAGAACTTCAGGTAGGTTTAGGGGGACTTTTCGCGTGGATTCATGGTATTTGGGGTTTTCTTCTTTTTTGGAGAGTGATCCTCTCCTTTCTTTGGGTGATTTTGAAGTGTTTTGGGGTTTCCGTTGCGTTTCGTTGAGTTCCTAATGTGTTTTATGGTGTTTGGGATTGTGCTTTGGGATTAGGAGAACATCAGGTAGGTTTAGGGTGGTTTTGGGGTGGATCTATGATTTTGGGGATTTTCTTTCGTTTTTGGGCGTGATCCTATTCTTTTTGGGGGTGTTTGTGACGTGTTTTATGGTCTCCGTTGGGTTTTGTTGCGTTTTCCGTTGTCATCGTGGTGGGAAATGGTAAATTGCGATTTTTGGAGAACTTCAGGTAGGTTTAGGGTGACTTCTGGGGTGTATTCATGGTATTTGAGTTTTTCTTCTGTTTTTTTGGGGGTGATCCTGTTCTTTTCTGGGGTATTTTTGACGTGTTTTGGTGTCTCCGTTGGGTTTCGTTGGGTTGTCGTTTGTCGTTAAGGTCAATGGGAGTGGATTGTGGATTTTGGAGAAGATCAGGTGAGCTTAGGGTGGTTTTGGGGGGAAAATCACGGTTTTGGGTTTTTTTCTTCTGATCCAGTTCCTTTTTGGCGTGTTTTTGACGTGTTTTGGGGTCTCCGTTGGATTTTAGTTGGGTTCTTGTTGGTCATCAGTGTGGAAAATGGTAAATAGTTGGTTTTGGTGAACATCAGGTAGGTTTAGGGTGGTTTGGGGGTGCATCTATGGTATTTGGGGTTTTCTTCTGTTTTTTTTTGGGGTGATCCTGTTCTTTTTTTTGTGGTGTTTTTGACGTGTTTTGGGGTCTCTGTTGGGTTTCGTTGGGTTTTCCGTTGTCATCATGTTGGAAAATGGTAAATTGTGGGTTTTGGAGAACATCATGTAGGTTAAGGGGGACGTTTGGGGTGGATTCATGGTATTTGGGGTTTTCTTTCATTTTGGGGTGATCCTGTTCTTGTTTGGGGTGTTTTGGATGTGTTTTGGGGTCTCCGTTGGGTTTTGAAGGGTTCCTAATTGTTTTTACGGTTCTCTGGAGTGGACTTTGGGATTTGTAGAACATTAGGTAGGTTTAGGGGGACTTTTGTGATGGATCTATGGTTTTTGGGGGTTTTCTTTCGTTTTTGGGGTGATCCTTTTCTTTTTGGGGTTGTTTTTGACGTGTTTTGTGGTCTCCGTTGTGTTTTTTTTGGTTCTCGCTCATCATGGTGGAAAAGGGTAAATTTGGGTTTTGGAGAACATCAGGTGATTTTAAGGATTTTTGGGGCGTGAATCTATGATTTTGGGAGATTTCTTCTGTTTTTTTTTTTTTTTTTTTTTTTTTTTTTAGGATTATCTTCTTTTTTTGGAGTGGTCCCGTTCTTTATTTGTTGTTTTATTCGGTTTTCTGTTGTCATCGTGGTGGAAAAGGGTAAATTGCGGGTTTTGTAGAACTTCAGGTAGGTTTAGTGGGACCTTTGGTGCGGATTCATTGTATTTGGCGTTTTCTTCTGTTTTTTGGGGTGATCCTGTTCTGTTTTGTGGTGTTTTTGACGTGTTTTGGTGTCTCCATTGGATTTCGTTGGGTTCTCGTTGGTCGTTAAGGTAAAAGGGAGTGGATTGTGGGTTTTGGAGAAGATTAGTTGAGTTTAGGGTGGTATTGGGGGAAAATTCATACTTTATTTTAGTTTTATTTTTTTTTTTCTTCTGATCCAGTTCTTTTTTGGCGTTATTTTGACGTGTTTTGGGGTCTCTGATTGGTTTCGTTGGGTTTTCCTTTGACATCGTGGTGGAAAAAGAGAAATTGTGGTTTTTGGAGAACTTCAGGTAGGTTTAGGGGGACTTTTGGGGCAGATTCATGGTTTTGGGGGTTTTCTTTTGTTTTTTTTTTTGCCTGGTCCCGTTCTTTTTTGGGAAGTTTTTGAGGTGTTTGGGGTTGTCCGTTGGGTTTTGTTGGGTTCTCGGTCATCATGGTGAAAAAGGGTAAATTGTGGGTTTTGGAGAATATCTGGTGAGTTTAAGGAATTTGGGGGTTGAATCTCTGGCTTTGGGGGATTTCTTCTGTTTTTTTTTTTTTTTTTTTTTTTTTTTTTTTTTTTTTTTTACAGTTTTCTTCTGTTTTTGGGGTGGTCTCGTTCTTTTTTGGGGTGTTTTGTTGGGTTTTCCGTTGTCATCGTGGTGGAAAAGGGTAAATTACGGGTTATGGAGAACATCAGGTAGGTTTAGGTTGGTTTGGGGATGGATCTATGGTTCTGGTTGTTTTCTTTCATTTTTGGGGGTGATCGTGTTCTTTTCTGGGGTGTCTTTGACGTGTTTTGGGGTCTCTGTTGGATTTCGTTTGGTTTTCCGTTGTCATCATGGTGGAAAATGGTAAATTGTGGGTTTTGGAGAACATCAGGTAGGTTAAGGGGGCCTTTTGGGGTGGATCTATGTCTTTTGGGGTTTACTTCTGTTATTTTGGGATGATCCTGTTCTTTTTTGGGGTGTTTATGCCGTGTTTTGGTGTCTCCGTTGGGTTTTGTTGGGTTCCTAATGGGTTTTATGGTGGTTGGGAGTGGACTTTGGGATTTGGAGAACATCAGGTAGGTTTAGGGGGACATTTGGGGTGGATCTATGGCTTTTTGGGGTTTTATCGTGTTTTCTGGGGTGATCCTATTCTTTTTTGTTGTGTTTTTGAGGTGTTTTGTGGTCTCCGTTAGGTTTTGTTGGGTTCTTGTTGGTCATCATGGTAAATGGGAGTGAAATGTGGGATTTGGAGAAGATCAGGTGAGTTTAGGGTGGTTTAGTGGGGAAATTTATGGTTTTTGTTTTTTTTTTATCTTCTTATCCAGTTCTTTTTTGGCGTGTTTTTGACATGTTTTGGGGTCTCCGTTGGGTTTTGTTGGGTTTTCCGTTGTCATCATGGTGGAAAATGGTAAATTGGGGGTTTTGGAGAACATCAGGTAGGTTTAGTGTGGTTTTGGGGTGGATCTATGGTTTTGGGGGATTTTCTTCCAGTTTTGGGGGTGATCCCCTTCCTGTTTGGGGTGATTTTGACGTGTTTTGGGGTCTCCGTTTGGTTTTGTTGCGTTTCTGTTGTCATCGTGGTGGGAAATGGTAAATTGCGATTTTTGGAGAACTTCAGGTAGGTTTAGGGTGACTTCTGGGGTGTATTCATGGTATTTGAGTTTTTCTTCTGTTTTTTGGGGGTGATCCTGTTCTTTTCTGGGGTATTTTTGACGTGTTTTGGTGTCTCCGTTGGGTTTCGTTGGGTTGTCGTTTGTCGTTAAGGTCAATGGGAGTGGATTGTGGATTTTGGAGAAGATCAGGTGAGCTTAGGGTGGTTTTGGGGGGAAAATCACGGTTTTGGGTTTTTTTCTTCTGATCCAGTTCCTTTTTGGCGTGTTTTTGACGTGTTTTGGGGTCTCCGTTGGGTTTTGTTGTGTTCTTGTTGGTCATTATGTTAAATAGGAGTGGATTGTGGGTTTTGGAGAACATCAGGTAGGTTTAGGGTGCTTTTGGGGTAGATCTATGGTATTCAGTTTTTTTTTTTTTGTGGGGGGGGGGGGATTCATGGTATTTGGGGTTTTCTTCTATTTTTTGGCGTGATCCTGTTCTTTTTTGGGGTGTTTTTGACGTGTTTTGGGGTCTCCGTTGGGTTTCGTTGGGTTTACCGTTGTCATCGTGGTGGTAAAAGGTAAATTGTGGGTTTTGGAGAAATTCAGGTGAGTTTAAGGATTTTTGGGTGGTGGATCTATGGTTTTGGGGATTTTCTTTCGTTTTTGGGGGTGATCCTATTCTTTTTGTGGTGTTTTTGACGTGTTTTGGTGTCTCCGTTGGATTTTGTTGGGTTTTCCGTGGTCATCATGGTGGAAAAGGGTAAATTGTGGGTTTTGGAGAACTTCAGGTAGTTTTAATGGGACTTTTGGGGTGGATTCATGGTATTTGCGTTTTTCTTCTGTTTTTTTTGGGGGTGATCTTGTTCTTTTTTGGTGTGTTTTTGACATGTTTTGGGGTCTCCGTTGGGTTTCGTTGGGTTGTCGTTTGTCGTTAAGGTCAATGGGAGTGGATTGTGGGGTTTGGAGAAGATCAGGTGAGCTTAGGGTGGTTTTGGGGGGAAAATCACGGTTTTGGGTTTTTTTCTTCTGATCCAGTTCCTTTTTGGCGTGTTTTTGACGTGTTTTGGGGTCTCCGTTGGATTTTAGTTGGGTTCTTGTTGGTCATCAGTGTGGAAAATGGTAAATAGTTGGTTTTGGTGAACATCAGGTAGGTTTAGGGTGGTTTGGGGGTGCATCTATGGTATTTGGGGTTTTCTTCTGTTTTTTTTTGGGGGTGATCCTGTTCTTTTTTTGTGGTGTTTTGGACGTGTTTTGGGGTCTCTGTTGGGTTTCGTTGGGTTTTCCGTTGTCATCATGTTGGAAAATGGTAAATTGTGGGTTTTGGAGAACATCAGGTAGGTTAAGGGGGACGTTTGGGGTGGATTCATGGTATTTGGTGTTTTCTTTCATTTTGGGGTGATCCTGTTCTTGTTTGGGGTGTTTTGGACGTGTTTTGGGGTCTCCGTTGGGTTTTGTTGTTTTCTTGTTGGGCGTTATGTTAAATAGGTGTGGATTGTGGGTTTTGGAGAATATCAGGTAGGTTTTAGTTTTTTTGGGGGTTATATCATGTTTTTTTTTTTTTTTTTTTTTAGGATCTGGGTTGATTTTTTTTTATTTTTTTTTTTATTTTTTTTTTGATTCTCTGTTGTGTTTCGTTGGGTTTTCCGTGGTCATCATGGTGGAAAGTGGTAAATTGTGGGTTTTGGAGAACATCAGGTAGGTTTAGAGTGGTTTTGGGGTGTATCTATGGTTTTGGTGGATTTTCATCCAGTTTTGGGGGTGATGCCGATATTTTTTGGGGTGTTTTTGACGTTCTTTGGGGTCTCTGTTGGGTTTTGTTGGGTTCTCGTTTGTCATCATGTTGGAAAAAGGTAAATTGTGGGTTTTGGAGAACATCAGGTAGGTTTAGGGTGGTTTTGGGGTGGATCTATGGTTTTGGGGGATTTTCTTCCAGTTATGGGGGTGATGCCGATATTTTTTGGGGTGTTTTTTACGTGTTTTGGGGTCTCCATTAGGTTTTGTTGGGTTCTTGTTTGTCATTATGTTAAATAGGAGTGGATTGTGGGTTTTGGAGAACATCAGGTAGGTTTAAGGGTTTTTTTAGGGTTAAATCATGGCTTTTTTTTTTTTTTTTTTTTTTTTTTCTAGGATCTGGGTTGATTTTGGTGTGTTTTTGACGTGTTTTGGGGTCTCCGTTGGGTTTCGTTGGGTTTTCCGTGGTCATCACGGTGGAAAAGGGTAAATTGCTGTTTTTGGAGAACTTCAGGTAGGTTTAGGGGGACTTTTCGCGTGGATTCATGGTATTTGGGGTTTTCTTCTTTTTTGGAGAGTGATCCTCTCCTTTCTTTGGGTGATTTTGAAGTGTTTTGGGGTTTCCGTTGCGTTTCGTTGAGTTCCTAATGTGTTTTATGGTGTTTGGGAGTGTGCTTTGGGATTAGGAGAACATCAGGTAGGTTTAGGGTGGTTTTGGGGTGGATCTATGATTTTGGGGATTTTCTTTCTTTTTTGGGCGTGATCCTATTCTTTTTGGGGGTGTTTGTGACGTGTTTTATGGTCTCCGTTGGGTTTTGTTGCGTTTTCCGTTGTCATCGTGGTGGAAAATGGTAAATTGCGATTTTTGGAGAACTTCAGGTAGGTTTAGGGGGACTTCTGGGGTGGATTCATGGTATTTGAGTTTTTCTTCTGTTTTTTGGGGTGATCCTGTTCTTTTCTGGGGTGTTTTTGACGTGTTTTTGGGTCTCCGTTGGGTTTCGTTGTGTTGTCAGTCGTCGTTAAGTTCAATGGGAGTGGATTGTGGGGTTTGGAGACGATCAGGTGAGTTTAGGGTGGTTTTGGGGGGAAATTCATGGTATTGGGGTTTTCTCTTCTGATCCAGTTCTTTTTTGGCGTGTTTTTGATGTGTTTTTGGGTCTCCGTTGGGTTTTAGTTGGGTTCTTGTTGGTCATCATGGTGGAAAATTGTAAATTGTGGGTTTTGGAGAATATCAGGTAGGTTTAGGGTGGTTTTGGGGTGGATCTATGGTTTTGGGGTTTTCTTCTGTTTTTTTTTTTTTTTTTGTTTGTTTTTTTTTTTTTTTTTTTTTTTTTTTGTGGTGATCGTGTTCTTTTTTGGGGTGTTTTTGACGTGTTTTGGGGTCTCCGTTGCGTTTTACTTGGCTTCTTATTAGTCATCATGGTGGAAAAGTGTAAATTGTGGGTTTTGGAGAACATCAGGTAGGTTTAGGGGGACCTTCGGGGTGGATCTATGGCTTTTGGTATTTTCTTGTGTTTTCTGGGGTGATCGTGTTCTTTTTTGGCGTGTTTTTGACGTGTTTTGTGGTCTCCCTTGGGTTTTAGTTGGCTTCTTATTGGTCTTCATGTTGGAATAGTTTAAATTGTGGGTTTTGGAGAACATCAGGTAGGTTTAGGGGGATATTTGGGGTGGATCTATGGCTTTTGGGATTATCTTCCAGGTTTGGGGTTGATCGCGTTCTTGTTTGGGGTGTTTTTGAAGTGTTTTGTGGTCTCCATTGGATTTCGTTGGGTTCTCGTTGGTCGTTAAGTTCAATGGGAGTGGATTGTGGGTTTTGGAGAAGATCAAGAGAGTTTAGGGTGGTTTGGGGGGAAATTCATGGTATTGGGTTTTTTTCTTCTGATCCTGTTCTTTTTTGGCGTGTTTTTGACGTGTTTTTGGGTCTCCGTTGGGTTTTAGTTGGGTTTTGTTCGTAATCATGTTGGAAAATGGAAAATTCTGGGTTTTGGAGAACACCTGGTAGGATTAGGATGGTTTTGGGATGGATCTATGGTTTTGTTTTTTTTTTTTTTTCTGTTTTTTTGGGGGGTTGATCCTGTTCTTTTTTGGGGTGTTTTTGACGTGTTTTGGGGTCTCCGCTGGGTTTCGTTGGGTTTTCCTTTGTCATCATGGTGGAAAAGTGTAAATTGTGGGTTTTGGAGTACATCAGGTAGGTTAAGGGGGATATTTGGGGTGGATCTATGGCTTTTGGGATTATCTTTCTGGTTTGGGGTTGATCACGTTCTTGTTTGGGGTGTTTTTGAAGTGTTTTGTGGTCTCCATTGGATTTCGTTGGGTTCTCGTTGGTCGTTAAGTTCAATGGGAGTTGATTGTGGGTTTTGGAGAAGATCAAGTGAGTTTAGGGTGGATTGAAGGGAAATTCATGGTATTGGGGTTTTTTCTTCTGATCCAGTTCTTTTTGGGCGTGTTTTTGACGTGTTTTGGCGTCTCCGCTGGGTTTTAGTTGGGTTTTGTTCGTAATCATGTTGGAAAATGGAAAATTCTGGGTTTTGGAGAACACCTGGTAGGTTTAGGATGGTTTTGGGATGGATCTATGGTTTTTTTTTTTTTTTTTTTTCTGTTTTTTGGGGGGTTGATCCTGTTGTTTTTTGGGGTGTTTTTGACGTGTTTTGGGGTCTCCGCTGGGTTTTACTTGGCTTCTTATTGGTCATCATGGTGGAAAAGTGTAAATTGTGGGTTTTGGAGATCATCATGTAGGTTTGGGGGGACTTTTGGGGTGGATCTATGGCTTTGGGGGTTTTTTTTCGTTTTTGGGGGTGATCCTGTTCTTGTTTGGGTTGTTTATGACGTTTTTTGGGGTCTCCGTTGGGTGTTGTTGGGTTCCTAATGGGTTTTATGGTGGTCGGGAGTGGACTTTGGGATTTGGAGAACATCAGGTAGGTTTAGGGGGACATTTGGGGTGGATCTATGGTTTTGGGGTATTTTCTTCCAGTTTTCTGGGGTGATCCTGTTCTTTTTTGTGGTGTTTTTGACGTGTTTTGTGGTCTCCGTTAGGTTTTGTTGGGTTCTTGTATTCATCATGGTGAATGGGAGTGAAATGTGGGATTTGGAGAAGATCAGGTGGGTTTAGGGTGGCTTTGTGGGGAAATTCATGGTTTTTGTTTTTTTTTTTTTCTTCTTATCCAGTTCTTTTTTGTGGTGTTTTTAACGTTTTTTGGGGTCTCCGTTGGGTTTCGTTGGGTTTTCCGTTGTCATCATGGTGGAAAATGGTAAATTGTGGGTTTTGGAGAACATCAGGTAGGTTTAGGGGGCCTTTTGGGGTGGATCTATGTCTTTTGGGGTTTACTTCTGTTATTTTGGGATGATCCTGTTCTTTTTTGGGGTGTTTATGCCGTGTTTTGGTGTCTCCGTTGGGCTTTGTTGGGTTCCTAATGGGTTTTATGGTGGTTGGGAGTGGACTTTGGGTTTTGGAGAACATCAGTGTGGTGTTTTTACCGTGCTGGGCAGCTAAACCCCACAACCGCTCTCTCACTCCCCCTCCTTTAGATGAGGAGGGGGAGAAGTAAAGCAAAGAACAACTCACGGGTTGAGATAAGGATAATTATTTAAAGGGAAATAATTATAATAATTAAATAAAGACTACCATGAACTAGACAATTTAACTAAGGGGAAGTAAAAGGGAAAAGGGGAACAAGGGAGGAAAACAAACAAACAAAATAAATGAAAGCTATATGGAAGTGCAGAGGAAAGAAATTACTCTCTACTTCCCACAAATGAGCGATGATTGACCACGTCCTTGAAGCAAGGCCTCAACGCACGCAGCCGGTGTTCGAGAGGAGGACCGAGGTCTTCTCAACGAGAGCCCACCCCTCCCCTCTTCTTCCTGTTTCCTCCTTTTATTGCTGAGTGTGACACCACATGGTATGGAATATCCCTTTGATTGGTTTAGGTCAGCTGCCATAGTGATGTTTCTCTCCTCACTTTTTGCCCACCCCCTAGGAGGGTTAGAGAAAGGCCCAATGCTGTGCCACTGCTGCTCAGCAGTAGACACAACACTGGTGTGATAACACTGCTGTTCCAGCTACAAGTACAGAGTACGGCACTGTATGGGCTGCTGCCGGGAAAGTTAACATTCCAGCCAGACCCAGTACAATCAGGTAGGTTTAGGGTGGTTTTGGGGTGGATCTATGATTTTGGGGATTTTCTTTCGTTTTTGGGCGTGATCCTATTCTTTTTGGGGGTGTTTGTGACGTGTTTTATGGTCTCCGTTGGGTTTTGTTGCGTTTTCCGTTGTCATCGTGGTGGAAAATGGTAAATTGCGATTTTTGGAGAACTTCAGGTAGTTTTAGGGGGACTTCTGGGGTGGATTCATGGTATTTGAGTTTTTCTTCTGTTTTTTGGGGTGATCCTGTTCTTTTCTGGGGTATTTTTGACGTGTTTTTGGGTCTCCGTTGGGTTTCGTTGTGTTGTCAGTCGTCGTTAAGTTCAATGGGAGTGGATTGTGGGGTTTGGAGACGATCAGGTGAGTTTAGGGTGGTTTTGGGGGGAAATTCATGGTATTGGGGTTTTCTCTTCTGATCCAGTTCTTTTTTGGCGTGTTTTTGATGTGTTTTTGGGTCTCCGTTGGGTTTTAGTTGGGTTCTTGTTGGTCATCATGTTGGAAAATTGTAAATTGTGGGTTTTGGAGAATATCAGGTAGGTTTAGGGTGGTTTTGGGGTGGATCTATGGTTTTGGGGTTTTCTTCTGTTTTTTTTTTTTTTTTTTTTTTTTTTTTTGTGGTGATCATGTTCTTTTTTGGGGTGTTTTTGACGTGTTTTGGGGTCTCCGTTGCGTTTTACTTGGCTTCTTATTAGTCATCATGGTGGAAAAGTGTAAATTGTGGGTTTTGGAGAACATCAGGTAGGTTTAGGGGGACCTTCGGGGTGGATCTATGGCTTTTGGTATTTTCTTGTGTTTTCTGGGGTGATCGTGTTCTTTTTTGGCGTGTTTTTGACGTGTTTTGTGGTCTCCCTTGGGTTTTAGTTGGCTTCTTATTGGTCTTCATGTTGGAATAGTTTAAATTGTGGGTTTTGGAGAACATCAGGTAGGTTTAGGGGGATATTTGGGGTGGATCTATGGCTTTTGGGATTATCTTCCAGGTTTGGGGTTGATCGCGTTCTTGTTTGGGGTGTTTTTGAAGTGTTTTGTGGTCTCCATTGGATTTCGTTGGGTTCTCGTTGGTCGTTAAGTTCAATGGGAGTGGATTGTGGGTTTTGGAGAAGATCAAGAGAGTTTAGGGTGGTTTGGGGGGAAATTCATGGTATTGGGTTTTTTTCTTCTGATCCTGTTCTTTTTTGGCGTGTTTTTGACGTGTTTTTGGGTCTCCGTTGGGTTTTAGTTGGGTTTTGTTCGTAATCATGTTGGAAAATGGAAAATTCTGGATTTTGGAGAACACCTGGTAGGTTTAGGATGGTTTTGGGATGGATCTATGGTTTTGGTTTTTTTTTTTCTGTTTTTTTGGGGGGTTGATCCTGTTCTTTTTTGGGGTGTTTTTGACGTGTTTTGGGGTCTCCGCTGGGTTTCGTTGGGTTTTCCTTTGTCATCATGGTGGAAAAGTGTAAATTCTGGGTTTTGGAGAACACCTGGTAGGTTTAGGATGGTTTTGGGATGGATCTATGTTTTTTTTTTTTTTTTTTTTTTTTTTGGGGGGGTTGATCCTGTTCTTTTTTGGGGTGTTTTTGACGTGTTTTGGGGTCTCCACTGGGTTTTACTTGGCTTCTTATTGGTCATCATGGTGGAAAAGTGTAAATTGTGGGTTTTGGAGAACATCAGGTAGGTTTAGGGGGAATTTTGCGGTGGATCTATGGGTTTTGGGATTTTCTTTCGTTTTTGCGTGTGATCGTGTTCTTTTTTGGGTTGTTTTTGACGTGTTTTGTGGTCTCCGTTGGGTTTTGTTGGGTTTTCCTTTGTCATCATGGTGGAAAAGTGTAAATTGTGGGTTTTGGAGATCATCATGTAGGTTTGGGGGGACTTTTGGGGTGGATCTATGGCTTTTGGGGTTTTCTTTCGTTTTTGGGGGTGATCCTGTTCTTGTTTGGGTTGTTTATGCCGTTTTTTGGGGTCTCCGTTGGGTGTTGTTGGGTTCCTAATGGGTTTTATGGTGGTCGGGAGTGGACTTTGGGATTTGGAGAACATCAGGTAGGTTTAGGGGGACATTTGGGGTGGATCTATGGTTTTGGGGTATTTTCTTCCAGTTTTCTGGGGTGATCCTGTTCTTTTTTGTGGTGTTTTTGACGTGTTTTGTGGTCTCCGTTAGGTTTTGTTGGGTTCTTGTATTCATCATGGTGAATGGGAGTGAAATGTGGGATTTGGAGAAGATCAGGTGGGTTTAGGGTGGCTTTGTGGGGAAATTCATGGTTTTTGTTTTTTTTTTTTCTTCTTATCCAGTTCTTTTTTGTGGTGTTTTTAACGTTTTTTGGGGTCTCCGTTGGGTTTCGTTGGGTTTTCCGTTGTCATCATGGTGGAAAATGGTAAATTGTGGGTTTTGGAGAACATCAGGTAGGTTTAGGGGGCCTTTTGGGGTGGATCTATGTCTTTTGGGGTTCACTTCTGTTATTTTGGGATGATCCTGTTCTTTTTTGGGGTGTTTATGCCGTGTTTTGGTGTCTCCGTTGGGCTTTGTTGGGTTCCTAATGGGTTTTATGGTGGTTGGGAGTGGACTTTGGGTTTTGGAGAACATCAGTGTGGTGTTTTTACCGTGCTGGGCAGCTAAACCCCACAACCGCTCTCTCACTCCCCCTCCTTTAGATGAGGAGGGGGAGAAGTAAAGCAAAGAACAACTCACGGGTTGAGATAAGGATAATTATTTAAAGGGAAATAATTATAATAATTAAATAAAGACTACCATGAACTAAACAATTTAACTAAGGGGAAGTAAAAGGGAAAAGGGGAACAAGGGAGGAAAACAAACAAACAAAATAAATGAAAGCTATATGGAAGTGCAGAGGAAAGAAATTACTCTCTACTTCCCACAAATGAGCGATGATTGACCACGTCCTTGAAGCAAGGCCTCAACGCACGCAGCCGGTGTTCGAGAGGAGGACCGAGGTCTTCTCAACGAGAGCCCACCCCTCCCCTCTTCTTCCTGTTTCCTCCTTTTATTGCTGAGTGTGACACCACATGGTATGGAATATCCCTTTGATTGGTTTAGGTCAGCTGCCATAGTGATGTTTCTCTCCTCACTTTTTGCCCACCCCCTAGGAGGGTTAGAGAAAGGCCCAATGCTGTGCCACTGCTGCTCAGCAGTAGACACAACACTGGTGTGATAACACTGCTGTTCCAGCTACAAGTACAGAGTACGGCACTGTATGGGCTGCTGCCGGGAAAGTTAACATTCCAGCCAGACCCAGTACAATCAGGTAGGTTTAGGGTGGTTTTGGGGTGGATCTATGATTTTGGGGATTTTCTTTCGTTTTTGGGCGTGATCCTATTCTTTTTGGGGGTGTTTGTGACGTGTTTTATGGTCTCCGTTGGGTTTTGTTGCGTTTTCCGTTGTCATCGTGGTGGAAAATGGTAAATTGCGATTTTTGGAGAACTTCAGGTAGTTTTAGGGGGACTTCTGGGGTGGATTCATGGTATTTGAGTTTTTCTTCTGTTTTTTGGGGTGATCCTGTTCTTTTCTGGGGTATTTTTGACGTGTTTTTGGGTCTCCGTTGGGTTTCGTTGTGTTGTCAGTCGTCGTTAAGTTCAATGGGAGTGGATTGTGGGGTTTGGAGACGATCAGGTGAGTTTAGGGTGGTTTTGGGGGGAAATTCATGGTATTGGGGTTTTCTCTTCTGATCCAGTTCTTTTTTGGCGTGTTTTTGATGTGTTTTTGGGTCTCCGTTGGGTTTTAGTTGGGTTCTTGTTGGTCATCATGTTGGAAAATTGTAAATTGTGGGTTTTGGAGAATATCAGGTAGGTTTAGGGTGGTTTTGGGGTGGATCTATGGTTTGGGGGTTTTCTTCTGTTTTTTTTTTTTTTTTTTTTTTTTTTTTTTTTTTTTTTTTTTTTTCTGTGGTGATCGTGTTCTTTTTTGGGGTGTTTTTGACGTGTTTTGGGGTCTCCGTTGCGTTTTACTTGGCTTCTTATTAGTCATCATGGTGGAAAAGTGTAAATTGTGGGTTTTGGAGAACATCAGGTAGGTTTAGGGGGACCTTCGGGGTGGATCTATGGCTTTTGGTATTTTCTTGTGTTTTCTGGGGTGATCGTGTTCTTTTTTGGCGTGTTTTTGACGTGTTTTGTGGTCTCCCTTGGGTTTTAGTTGGCTTCTTATTGGTCTTCATGTTGGAATAGTTTAAATTGTGGGTTTTGGAGAACATCAGGTAGGTTTAGGGGGATATTTGGGGTGGATCTATGGCTTTTGGGATTATCTTCCAGGTTTGGGGTTGATCGCGTTCTTGTTTGGGGTGTTTTTGAAGTGTTTTGTGGTCTCCATTGGATTTCGTTGGGTTCTCGTTGGTCGTTAAGTTCAATGGGAGTGGATTGTGGGTTTTGGAGAAGATCAAGAGAGTTTAGGGTGGTTTGGGGGGAAATTCATGGTATTGTTTTTTTTTCTTCTGATCCAGTTCTTTTTTGGCGTGTTTTTGACGTGTTTTTGGGTCTCCGTTGGGTTTTAGTTGGGTTTTGTTCGTAATCATGTTGGAAAATGGAAAATTCTGGGTTTTGGATAACACCTGGTAGGTTTAGGATGGTTTTGGGATGGATCTATGGTTTTGTTTTTTTTTTTTCTGTTTTTTTTGGGGGTTGATCCTGTTCTTTTTTGGGGTGTTTTTGACGTGTTTTGGGGTCTCCGCTGGGTTTCGTTGGGTTTTCCTTTGTCATCATGGTGGAAAAGTGTAAATTGTGGGTTTTGGAGAACATCAGGTAGGTTTAGGGGGATATTTGGGGTGGATCTATGGCTTTTGGGATTATCTTCCAGGTTTGGGGTTGATCGCGTTCTTGTTTGGGGTGTTTTTGAAGTGTTTTGTGGTCTCCATTGGATTTCGTTGGGTTCTCGTTGGTCGTTAAGTTCAATGGGAGTGGATTGTGGGTTTTGGAGAAGATCAAGAGAGTTTAGGGTGGTTTGGGGGGAAATTCATGGTATTGGGTTTTTTTCTTCTGATCCTGTTCTTTTTTGGCGTGTTTTTGACGTGTTTTTGGGTCTCCGTTGGGTTTTAGTTGGGTTTTGTTCGTAATCATGTTGGAAAATGGAAAATTCTGGGTTTTGGAGAACACCTGGTAGGTTTAGGATGGTTTTGGGATGGATCTATGTTTTTGTTTTTTTTTTTTCTGTTTTTTTGGGGGGTTGATCCTGTTCTTTTTTGGGGTGTTTTTGACGTGTTTTGGGGTCTCCGCTGGGTTTCGTTGGGTTTTCCTTTGTCATCATGGTGGAAAAGTGTAAATTCTGGGTTTTGGAGAACACCTGGTAGGTTTAGGATGGTTTTGGGATGGATCTATGTTTTTTTTTTTTTTTTTTTTTTTTTGGGGGGTTGATCCTGTTCTTTTTTGGGGTGTTTTTGACGTGTTTTGGGGTCTCCGCTGGGTTTTACTTGGCTTCTTATTGGTCATCATGGTGGAAAAGTGTAAATTGTGGGTTTTGGAGAACATCAGGTAGGTTTAGGGGGAATTTTGCGGTGGATCTATGGCTTTTGGGATTTTCTTTCGTTTTTGCGTGTGATCGTGTTCTTTTTTGGGTTGTTTTTGACGTGTTTTGTGGTCTCCGTTGGGTTTTGTTGGGTTTTCCTTTGTCATCATGGTGGAAAAGTGTAAATTGTGGGTTTTGGAGATCATCATGTAGGTTTGGGGGGACTTTTGGGGTGGATCTATGGCTTTTGGGGTTTTCTTTCGTTTTTGGGGGTGATCCTGTTCTTGTTTGGGTTGTTTATGCCGTTTTTTGGGGTCTCCGTTGGGTGTTGTTGGGTTCCTAATGGGTTTTATGGTGGTCGGGAGTGGACTTTGGGATTTGGAGAACATCAGGTAGGTTTAGGGGGACATTTGGGGTGGATCTATGGTTTTGGGGTATTTTCTTCCAGTTTTCTGGGGTGATCCTGTTCTTTTTTGTGGTGTTTTTGACGTGTTTTGTGGTCTCCGTTAGGTTTTGTTGGGTTCTTGTATTCATCATGGTGAATGGGAGTGAAATGTGGGATTTGGAGAAGATCAGGTGGGTTTAGGGTGGCTTTGTGGGGAAATTCATGGTTTTTGTTTTTTTTTTTTCTTCTTATCCAGTTCTTTTTTGTGGTGTTTTTAACGTTTTTTGGGGTCTCCGTTGGGTTTCGTTGGGTTTTCCGTTGTCATCATGGTGGAAAATGGTAAATTGTGGGTTTTGGAGAACATCAGGTAGGTTTAGGGGGCCTTTTGGGGTGGATCTATGTCTTTTGGGGTTCACTTCTGTTATTTTGGGATGATCCTGTTCTTTTTTGGGGTGTTTATGCCGTGTTTTGGTGTCTCCGTTGGGCTTTGTTGGGTTCCTAATGGGTTTTATGGTGGTTGGGAGTGGACTTTGGGTTTTGGAGAACATCAGTGTGGTGTTTTTACCGTGCTGGGCAGCTAAACCCCACAACCGCTCTCTCACTCCCCCTCCTTTAGATGAGGAGGGGGAGAAGTAAAGCAAAGAACAACTCACGGGTTGAGATAAGGATAATTATTTAAAGGGAAATAATTATAATAATTAAATAAAGACTACCATGAACTAAACAATTTAACTAAGGGGAAGTAAAAGGGAAAAGGGGAACAAGGGAGGAAAACAAACAAACAAAATAAATGAAAGCTATATGGAAGTGCAGAGGAAAGAAATTACTCTCTACTTCCCACAAATGAGCGATGATTGACCACGTCCTTGAAGCAAGGCCTCAACGCACGCAGCCGGTGTTCGAGAGGAGGACCGAGGTCTTCTCAACGAGAGCCCACCCCTCCCCTCTTCTTCCTGTTTCCTCCTTTTATTGCTGAGTGTGACACCACATGGTATGGAATATCCCTTTGATTGGTTTAGGTCAGCTGCCATAGTGATGTTTCTCTCCTCACTTTTTGCCCACCCCCTAGGAGGGTTAGAGAAAGGCCCAATGCTGTGCCACTGCTGCTCAGCAGTAGACACAACACTGGTGTGATAACACTGCTGTTCCAGCTACAAGTACAGAGTACGGCACTGTATGGGCTGCTGCCGGGAAAGTTAACATTCCAGCCAGACCCAGTACAATCAGGTAGGTTTAGGGTGGTTTTGGGGTGGATCTATGATTTTGGGGATTTTCTTTCGTTTTTGGGCGTGATCCTATTCTTTTTGGGGGTGTTTGTGACGTGTTTTATGGTCTCCGTTGGGTTTTGTTGCGTTTTCCGTTGTCATCGTGGTGGAAAATGGTAAATTGCGATTTTTGGAGAACTTCAGGTAGGTTTAGGGGGACTTCTGGGGTGGATTCATGGTATTTGAGTTTTTCTTCTGTTTTTTGGGGTGATCCTGTTCTTTTCTGGGGTATTTTTGACGTGTTTTTGGGTCTCCGTTGGGTTTCGTTGTGTTGTCAGTCGTCGTTAAGTTCAATGGGAGTGGATTGTGGGGTTTGGAGACGATCAGGTGAGTTTAGGGTGGTTTTGGGGGGAAATTCATGGTATTGGGGTTTTCTCTTCTGATCCAGTTCTTTTTTGGCGTGTTTTTGATGTGTTTTTGGGTCTCCGTTGGGTTTTAGTTGGGTTCTTGTTGGTCATCATGTTGGAAAATTGTAAATTGTGGGTTTTGGAGAATATCAGGTAGGTTTAGGGTGGTTTTGGGGTGGATCTATGGTTTTGGGGTTTTCTTCTGTTTTTTTTTTTTTTTTTTTTTTTTTTTTTTTTTTTGTGGTGATCGTGTTCTTTTTTGGGGTGTTTTTGACGTGTTTTGGGGTCTCCGTTGCGTTTTACTTGGCTTCTTATTAGTCATCATGGTGGAAAAGTGTAAATTGTGGGTTTTGGAGAACATCAGGTAGGTTTAGGGGGACCTTCGGGGTGGATCTATGGCTTTTGGTATTTTCTTGTGTTTTCTGGGGTGATCGTGTTCTTTTTTGGCGTGTTTTTGACGTGTTTTGTGGTCTCCCTTGGGTTTTAGTTGGCTTCTTATTGGTCTTCATGTTGGAATAGTTTAAATTGTGGGTTTTGGAGAACATCAGGTAGGTTTAGGGGGATATTTGGGGTGGATCTATGGCTTTTGGGATTATCTTCCAGGTTTGGGGTTGATCGCGTTCTTGTTTGGGGTGTTTTTGAAGTGTTTTGTGGTCTCCATTGGATTTCGTTGGGTTCTCGTTGGTCGTTAAGTTCAATGGGAGTGGATTGTGGGTTTTGGAGAAGATCAAGAGAGTTTAGGGTGGTTTGGGGGGAAATTCATGGTATTGGGTTTTTTTCTTCTGATCCTGTTCTTTTTTGGCGTGTTTTTGACGTGTTTTTGGGTCTCCGTTGGGTTTTAGTTGGGTTTTGTTCGTAATCATGTTGGAAAATGGAAAATTCTGGATTTTGGAGAACACCTGGTAGGTTTAGGATGGTTTTGGGATGGATCTATGTTTTTTTTTTTTTTTTTTTTTTTTTTTGGGGGGTTGATCCTGTTCTTTTTTGGGGTGTTTTTGACGTGTTTTGGGGTCTCCGCTGGGTTTTACTTGGCTTCTTATTAGTCATCATGGTGGAAAAGTGTAAATTGTGGGTTTTGGAGAACATCAGGTAGGTTTAGGGGGAATTTTGCGGTGGATCTATGGCTTTTGGGATTTTCTTTCGTTTTTGCGTGTGATCGTGTTCTTTTTTGGGTTGTTTTTACCGTGTTTTGTGGTCTCCGTTGGGTTTTGTTGGGTTTTCCTTTGTCATCATGGTGGAAAATGGTAAATTGTGGGTTTTGGAGAACATCAGGTAGGTTTAGGGGGCCTTTTGGGGTGGATCTATGTCTTTTGGGGTTCACTTCTGTTATTTTGGGATGATCCTGTTCTTTTTTGGGGTGTTTATGCCGTGTTTTGGTGTCTCCGTTGGGCTTTGTTGGGTTCCTAATGGGTTTTATGGTGGTTGGGAGTGGACTTTGGGTTTTGGAGAACATCAGTGTGGTGTTTTTACCGTGCTGGGCAGCTAAACCCCACAACCGCTCTCTCACTCCCCCTCCTTTAGATGAGGAGGGGGAGAAGTAAAGCAAAGAACAACTCACGGGTTGAGATAAGGATAATTATTTAAAGGGAAATAATTATAATAATTAAATAAAGACTACCATGAACTAAACAATTTAACTAAGGGGAAGTAAAAGGGAAAAGGGGAACAAGGGAGGAAAACAAACAAACAAAATAAATGAAAGCTATATGGAAGTGCAGAGGAAAGAAATTACTCTCTACTTCCCACAAATGAGCGATGATTGACCACGTCCTTGAAGCAAGGCCTCAACGCACGCAGCCGGTGTTCGAGAGGAGGACCGAGGTCTTCTCAACGAGAGCCCACCCCTCCCCTCTTCTTCCTGTTTCCTCCTTTTATTGCTGAGTGTGACACCACATGGTATGGAATATCCCTTTGATTGGTTTAGGTCAGCTGCCATAGTGATGTTTCTCTCCTCACTTTTTGCCCACCCCCTAGGAGGGTTAGAGAAAGGCCCAATGCTGTGCCACTGCTGCTCAGCAGTAGACACAACACTGGTGTGATAACACTGCTGTTCCAGCTACAAGTACAGAGTACGGCACTGTATGGGCTGCTGCCGGGAAAGTTAACATTCCAGCCAGACCCAGTACAATCAGGTAGGTTTAGGGTGGTTTTGGGGTGGATCTATGATTTTGGGGATTTTCTTTCGTTTTTGGGCGTGATCCTATTCTTTTTGGGGGTGTTTGTGACGTGTTTTATGGTCTCCGTTGGGTTTTGTTGCGTTTTCCGTTGTCATCGTGGTGGAAAATGGTAAATTGCGATTTTTGGAGAACTTCAGGTAGTTTTAGGGGGACTTCTGGGGTGGATTCATGGTATTTGAGTTTTTCTTCTGTTTTTTGGGGTGATCCTGTTCTTTTCTGGGGTATTTTTGACGTGTTTTTGGGTCTCCGTTGGGTTTCGTTGTGTTGTCAGTCGTCGTTAAGTTCAATGGGAGTGGATTGTGGGGTTTGGAGACGATCAGGTGAGTTTAGGGTGGTTTTGGGGGGAAATTCATGGTATTGGGGTTTTCTCTTCTGATCCAGTTCTTTTTTGGCGTGTTTTTGATGTGTTTTTGGGTCTCCGTTGGGTTTTAGTTGGGTTCTTGTTGGTCATCATGGTGGAAAATTGTAAATTGTGGGTTTTGGAGAATATCAGGTAGGTTTAGGGTGGTTTTGGGGTGGATCTATGGTTTTGGGGTTTTCTTCTGTTTTTTTTTTTTTTTTTTTTTTTTTTTTTGTGGTGATCGTGTTCTTTTTTGGGGTGTTTTTGACGTGTTTTGGGGTCTCCGTTGCGTTTTACTTGGCTTCTTATTAGTCATCATGGTGGAAAAGTGTAAATTGTGGGTTTTGGAGAACATCAGGTAGGTTTAGGGGGACCTTCGGGGTGGATCTATGGCTTTTGGTATTTTCTTGTGTTTTCTGGGGTGATCGTGTTCTTTTTTGGCGTGTTTTTGACGTGTTTTGTGGTCTCCGTTGGGTTTTGTTGGGTTTTCCTTTGTCATCATGGTGGAAAAGTGTAAATTGTGGGTTTTGGAGATCATCATGTAGGTTTGGGGGGACTTTTGGGGTGGATCTATGGCTTTTGGGGTTTTCTTTCGTTTTTGGGGGTGATCCTGTTCTTGTTTGGGTTGTTTATGCCGTTTTTTGGGGTCTCCGTTGGGTGTTGTTGGGTTCCTAATGGGTTTTATGGTGGTCGGGAGTGGACTTTGGGATTTGGAGAACATCAGGTAGGTTTAGGGGGACATTTGGGGTGGATCTATGGTTTTGGGGTATTTTCTTCCAGTTTTCTGGGGTGATCCTGTTCTTTTTTGTGGTGTTTTTGACGTGTTTTGTGGTCTCCGTTAGGTTTTGTTGGGTTCTTGTATTCATCATGGTGAATGGGAGTGAAATGTGGGATTTGGAGAAGATCAGGTGGGTTTAGGGTGGCTTTGTGGGGAAATTCATGGTTTTTGTTTTTTTTTTTTCTTCTTATCCAGTTCTTTTTTGTGGTGTTTTTAACGTTTTTTGGGGTCTCCGTTGGGTTTCGTTGGGTTTTCCGTTGTCATCATGGTGGAAAATGGTAAATTGTGGGTTTTGGAGAACATCAGGTAGGTTTAGGGGGCCTTTTGGGGTGGATCTATGTCTTTTGGGGTTCACTTCTGTTATTTTGGGATGATCCTGTTCTTTTTTGGGGTGTTTATGCCGTGTTTTGGTGTCTCCGTTGGGCTTTGTTGGGTTCCTAATGGGTTTTATGGTGGTTGGGAGTGGACTTTGGGTTTTGGAGAACATCAGTGTGGTGTTTTTACCGTGCTGGGCAGCTAAACCCCACAACCGCTCTCTCACTCCCCCTCCTTTAGATGAGGAGGGGGAGAAGTAAAGCAAAGAACAACTCACGGGTTGAGATAAGGATAATTATTTAAAGGGAAATAATTATAATAATTAAATAAAGACTACCATGAACTAAACAATTTAACTAAGGGGAAGTAAAAGGGAAAAGGGGAACAAGGGAGGAAAACAAACAAACAAAATAAATGAAAGCTATATGGAAGTGCAGAGGAAAGAAATTACTCTCTACTTCCCACAAATGAGCGATGATTGACCACGTCCTTGAAGCAAGGCCTCAACGCACGCAGCCGGTGTTCGAGAGGAGGACCGAGGTCTTCTCAACGAGAGCCCACCCCTCCCCTCTTCTTCCTGTTTCCTCCTTTTATTGCTGAGTGTGACACCACATGGTATGGAATATCCCTTTGATTGGTTTAGGTCAGCTGCCATAGTGATGTTTCTCTCCTCACTTTTTGCCCACCCCCTAGGAGGGTTAGAGAAAGGCCCAATGCTGTGCCACTGCTGCTCAGCAGTAGACACAACACTGGTGTGATAACACTGCTGTTCCAGCTACAAGTACAGAGTACGGCACTGTATGGGCTGCTGCCGGGAAAGTTAACATTCCAGCCAGACCCAGTACAATCAGGTAGGTTTAGGGTGGTTTTGGGGTGGATCTATGATTTTGGGGATTTTCTTTCGTTTTTGGGCGTGATCCTATTCTTTTTGGGGGTGTTTGTGACGTGTTTTATGGTCTCCGTTGGGTTTTGTTGCGTTTTCCGTTGTCATCGTGGTGGAAAATGGTAAATTGCGATTTTTGGAGAACTTCAGGTAGGTTTAGGGGGACTTCTGGGGTGGATTCATGGTATTTGAGTTTTTCTTCTGTTTTTTGGGGTGATCCTGTTCTTTTCTGGGGTATTTTTGACGTGTTTTTGGGTCTCCGTTGGGTTTCGTTGTGTTGTCAGTCGTCGTTAAGTTCAATGGGAGTGGATTGTGGGGTTTGGAGACGATCAGGTGAGTTTAGGGTGGTTTTGGGGGGAAATTCATGGTATTGGGGTTTTCTCTTCTGATCCAGTTCTTTTTTGGCGTGTTTTTGATGTGTTTTTGGGTCTCCGTTGGGTTTTAGTTGGGTTCTTGTTGGTCATCATGTTGGAAAATTGTAAATTGTGGGTTTTGGAGAATATCAGGTAGGTTTAGGGTGGTTTTGGGGTGGATCTATGGTTTTGGGGTTTTCTTCTGTTTTTTTTTTTTTTTTTTTTTTTTTTTTTTTTTTTTTTGTGGTGATCGTGTTCTTTTTTGGGGTGTTTTTGACGTGTTTTGGGGTCTCCGTTGCGTTTTACTTGGCTTCTTATTAGTCATCATGGTGGAAAAGTGTAAATTGTGGGTTTTGGAGAACATCAGGTAGGTTTAGGGGGACCTTCGGGGTGGATCTATGGCTTTTGGTATTTTCTTGTGTTTTCTGGGGTGATCGTGTTCTTTTTTGGCGTGTTTTTGACGTGTTTTGTGGTCTCCCTTGGGTTTTAGTTGGCTTCTTATTGGTCTTCATGTTGGAATAGTTTAAATTGTGGGTTTTGGAGAACATCAGGTAGGTTTAGGGGGATATTTGGGGTGGATCTATGGCTTTTGGGATTATCTTCCAGGTTTGGGGTTGATCGCGTTCTTGTTTGGGGTGTTTTTGAAGTGTTTTGTGGTCTCCATTGGATTTCGTTGGGTTCTCGTTGGTCGTTAAGTTCAATGGGAGTGGATTGTGGGTTTTGGAGAAGATCAAGAGAGTTTAGGGTGGTTTGGGGGGAAATTCATGGTATTGGGTTTTTTTCTTCTGATCCTGTTCTTTTTTGGCGTGTTTTTGACGTGTTTTTGGGTCTCCGTTGGGTTTTAGTTGGGTTTTGTTCGTAATCATGTTGGAAAATGGAAAATTCTGGATTTTGGAGAACACCTGGTAGGTTTAGGATGGTTTTGGGATGGATCTATGTTTTTTTTTTTTTTTTTTTTTTTTTTTGGGGGGTTGATCCTGTTCTTTTTTGGGGTGTTTTTGACGTGTTTTGGGGTCTCCGCTGGGTTTTACTTGGCTTCTTATTAGTCATCATGGTGGAAAAGTGTAAATTGTGGGTTTTGGAGAACATCAGGTAGGTTTAGGGGGAATTTTGCGGTGGATCTATGGCTTTTGGGATTTTCTTTCGTTTTTGCGTGTGATCGTGTTCTTTTTTGGGTTGTTTTTACCGTGTTTTGTGGTCTCCGTTGGGTTTTGTTGGGTTTTCCTTTGTCATCATGGTGGAAAATGGTAAATTGTGGGTTTTGGAGAACATCAGGTAGGTTTAGGGGGCCTTTTGGGGTGGATCTATGTCTTTTGGGGTTTACTTCTGTTATTTTGGGATGATCCTGTTCTTTTTTGGGGTGTTTATGCCGTGTTTTGGTGTCTCCGTTGGGCTTTGTTGGGTTCCTAATGGGTTTTATGGTGGTTGGGAGTGGACTTTGGGTTTTGGAGAACATCAGTGTGGTGTTTTTACCGTGCTGGGCAGCTAAACCCCACAACCGCTCTCTCACTCCCCCTCCTTTAGATGAGGAGGGGGAGAAGTAAAGCAAAGAACAACTCACGGGTTGAGATAAGGATAATTATTTAAAGGGAAATAATTATAATAATTAAATAAAGACTACCATGAACTAAACAATTTAACTAAGGGGAAGTAAAAGGGAAAAGGGGAACAAGGGAGGAAAACAAACAAACAAAATAAATGAAAGCTATATGGAAGTGCAGAGGAAAGAAATTACTCTCTACTTCCCACAAATGAGCGATGATTGACCACGTCCTTGAAGCAAGGCCTCAACGCACGCAGCCGGTGTTCGAGAGGAGGACCGAGGTCTTCTCAACGAGAGCCCACCCCTCCCCTCTTCTTCCTGTTTCCTCCTTTTATTGCTGAGTGTGACACCACATGGTATGGAATATCCCTTTGATTGGTTTAGGTCAGCTGCCATAGTGATGTTTCTCTCCTCACTTTTTGCCCACCCCCTAGGAGGGTTAGAGAAAGGCCCAATGCTGTGCCACTGCTGCTCAGCAGTAGACACAACACTGGTGTGATAACACTGCTGTTCCAGCTACAAGTACAGAGTACGGCACTGTATGGGCTGCTGCCGGGAAAGTTAACATTCCAGCCAGACCCAGTACAATCAGGTAGGTTTAGGGTGGTTTTGGGGTGGATCTATGATTTTGGGGATTTTCTTTCGTTTTTGGGCGTGATCCTATTCTTTTTGGGGGTGTTTGTGACGTGTTTTATGGTCTCCGTTGGGTTTTGTTGCGTTTTCCGTTGTCATCGTGGTGGAAAATGGTAAATTGCGATTTTTGGAGAACTTCAGGTAGGTTTAGGGGGACTTCTGGGGTGGATTCATGGTATTTGAGTTTTTCTTCTGTTTTTTGGGGTGATCCTGTTCTTTTCTGGGGTATTTTTGACGTGTTTTTGGGTCTCCGTTGGGTTTCGTTGTGTTGTCAGTCGTCGTTAAGTTCAATGGGAGTGGATTGTGGGGTTTGGAGACGATCAGGTGAGTTTAGGGTGGTTTTGGGGGGAAATTCATGGTATTGGGGTTTTCTCTTCTGATCCAGTTCTTTTTTGGCGTGTTTTTGATGTGTTTTTGGGTCTCCGTTGGGTTTTAGTTGGGTTCTTGTTGGTCATCATGTTGGAAAATTGTAAATTGTGGGTTTTGGAGAATATCAGGTAGGTTTAGGGTGGTTTTGGGGTGGATCTATGGTTTTGGGGTTTTCTTCTGTTTTTTTTTTTTTTTTTTTTTTTTTTTTTGTGGTGATCGTGTTCTTTTTTGGGGTGTTTTTGACGTGTTTTGGGGTCTCCGTTGCGTTTTACTTGGCTTCTTATTAGTCATCATGGTGGAAAAGTGTAAATTGTGGGTTTTGGAGAACATCAGGTAGGTTTAGGGGGACCTTCGGGGTGGATCTATGGCTTTTGGTATTTTCTTGTGTTTTCTGGGGTGATCGTGTTCTTTTTTGGCGTGTTTTTGACGTGTTTTGTGGTCTCCCTTGGGTTTTAGTTGGCTTCTTATTGGTCTTCATGTTGGAATAGTTTAAATTGTGGGTTTTGGAGAACATCAGGTAGGTTTAGGGGGATATTTGGGGTGGATCTATGGCTTTTGGGATTATCTTCCAGGTTTGGGGTTGATCGCGTTCTTGTTTGGGGTGTTTTTGAAGTGTTTTGTGGTCTCCATTGGATTTCGTTGGGTTCTCGTTGGTCGTTAAGTTCAATGGGAGTGGATTGTGGGTTTTGGAGAAGATCAAGAGAGTTTAGGGTGGTTTGGGGGGAAATTCATGGTATTGTTTTTTTTTCTTCTGATCCAGTTCTTTTTTGGCGTGTTTTTGACGTGTTTTTGGGTCTCCGTTGTGTTTTAGTTGGGTTTTGTTCGTAATCATGTTGGAAAATGGAAAATTCTGGGTTTTGGAGAACACCTGGTAGGTTTAGGATGGTTTTGGGATGGATCTATGGTTTTGTTTTTTTTTTTTCTGTTTTTTTGGGGGGTTGATCCTGTTCTTTTTTGGGGTGTTTTTGACGTGTTTTGGGGTCTCCGCTGGGTTTCGTTGGGTTTTCCTTTGTCATCATGGTGGAAAAGTGTAAATTGTGGGTTTTGGAGAACATCAGGTAGGTTTAGGGGGATATTTGGGGTGGATCTATGGCTTTTGGGATTATCTTCCAGGTTTGGGGTTGATCGCGTTCTTGTTTGGGGTGTTTTTGAAGTGTTTTGTGGTCTCCATTGGATTTCGTTGGGTTCTCGTTGGTCGTTAAGTTCAATGGGAGTGGATTGTGGGTTTTGGAGAAGATCAAGAGAGTTTAGGGTGGTTTGGGGGGAAATTCATGGTATTGGGTTTTTTTCTTCTGATCCTGTTCTTTTTTGGCGTGTTTTTGACGTGTTTTTGGGTCTCCGTTGGGTTTTAGTTGGGTTTTGTTCGTAATCATGTTGGAAAATGGAAAATTCTGGGTTTTGGAGAATACCTGGTAGGTTTAGGATGGTTTTGGGATGGATCTATGGTTTTGTTTTTTTTTTTTCTGTTTTTTTGGGGGGTTGATCCTGTTCTTTTTTGGGGTGTTTTTGACGTGTTTTGGGGTCTCCGCTGGGTTTCGTTGGGTTTTCCTTTGTCATCATGGTGGAAAAGTGTAAATTCTGGATTTTGGAGAACACCTGGTAGGTTTAGGATGGTTTTGGGATGGATCTATGTTTTTTTTTTTTTTTTTTTTTTTTTTTGGGGGGTTGATCCTGTTCTTTTTTGGGGTGTTTTTGACGTGTTTTGGGGTCTCCGCTGGGTTTTACTTGGCTTCTTATTAGTCATCATGGTGGAAAAGTGTAAATTGTGGGTTTTGGAGAACATCAGGTAGGTTTAGGGGGAATTTTGCGGTGGATCTATGGCTTTTGGGATTTTCTTTCGTTTTTGCGTGTGATCGTGTTCTTTTTTGGGTTGTTTTTACCGTGTTTTGTGGTCTCCGTTGGGTTTTGTTGGGTTTTCCGTTGTCATCATGGTGGAAAATGGTAAATTGTGGGTTTTGGAGAACATCAGGTAGGTTTAGGGGGCCTTTTGGGGTGGATCTATGTCTTTTGGGGTTTACTTCTGTTATTTTGGGATGATCCTGTTCTTTTTTGGGGTGTTTATGCCGTGTTTTGGTGTCTCCGTTGGGCTTTGTTGGGTTCCTAATGGGTTTTATGGTGGTTGGGAGTGGACTTTGGGTTTTGGAGAACATCAGTGTGGTGTTTTTACCGTGCTGGGCAGCTAAACCCCACAACCGCTCTCTCACTCCCCCTCCTTTAGATGAGGAGGGGGAGAAGTAAAGCAAAGAACAACTCACGGGTTGAGATAAGGATAATTATTTAAAGGGAAATAATTATAATAATTAAATAAAGACTACCATGAACTAAACAATTTAACTAAGGGGAAGTAAAAGGGAAAAGGGGAACAAGGGAGGAAAACAAACAAACAAAATAAATGAAAGCTATATGGAAGTGCAGAGGAAAGAAATTACTCTCTACTTCCCACAAATGAGCGATGATTGACCACGTCCTTGAAGCAAGGCCTCAACGCACGCAGCCGGTGTTCGAGAGGAGGACCGAGGTCTTCTCAACGAGAGCCCACCCCTCCCCTCTTCTTCCTGTTTCCTCCTTTTATTGCTGAGTGTGACACCACATGGTATGGAATATCCCTTTGATTGGTTTAGGTCAGCTGCCATAGTGATGTTTCTCTCCTCACTTTTTGCCCACCCCCTAGGAGGGTTAGAGAAAGGCCCAATGCTGTGCCACTGCTGCTCAGCAGTAGACACAACACTGGTGTGATAACACTGCTGTTCCAGCTACAAGTACAGAGTACGGCACTGTATGGGCTGCTGCCGGGAAAGTTAACATTCCAGCCAGACCCAGTACAATCAG